>NW_021319625.1:100461-108666 GCF_001605985.2 Dendrobium catenatum
CCGCCCAGGGCCCGCTTGGCCCGTGCTTTGGCGTGTCTGAGTTCGCCTGTGATTTGCACTTAGCCTGCGCTGTGCCCTGCGACTGCCAGCGGCTAGGCGCCGGTTCAGGCCGACCGTTCAGTGCCTCCACCGACATAAAAAATCACATTTTTTTAATTCGCAAAAAATTGTAAAAAATTGCAGAAAAATCCTAGAAAACTAAAAAAATTCAAAAATTTTGAAAATTCCATAATATTCTGGAAACTTCTATTCTTCTCTCCAAAAATGTTATAAATAGGTTCCTAGAGCCATAAAAAACTTGCACCTTCTCTTCTTCTCCCTCTGGCTCTCTAACAATTGAGGCTTTTCACTATTTTTGAGTATTTGACTTTTCCTACTTGACTCGGCACCCTTCCTCTTGTATAGAAGTTGGAGATTTTCCCTCCTCTTCTTTCTTTCTCCCCCATTTTTTCTTCCTACTCTAGAGGCTTTCTGTTAATTTTTGTAGGTGATTTTCCCTACTCAGATTAATGTTCCTCTTTAGTAAAGTAGTAGAAATGGATGATCACTCCTCCAGAAATCCTCCTGCCAAAGAAGATCATCCTGTCGTCCGATCTGAAGGCTCAAAGAAGACTCACAAGGTGTCGAAAGCTGACGATGTTATATCCACAATCACTGATGATTCCTTCATTTCCTTTAAGAAAAAATTCCACTTTCTTAACGATCTGGTGATGAAGGTGCTGATAAGATCTGATTCTGCCCATTTTCCTCCACCAGGATATGTGACGGTGTACGAATTTAGTTTACGAGCGGGGTTGTGGTTTCCACCATCACCTAAATTGATTGATATTCTAAAAATTTGTGGAGTGAGTTTATCTCAATTTTCCTACAGAGCCATGTCGATTGTAATGGGCCTGATCATGCTTTTTAGAGACCGTGGAGTGATATTATCTTCAGAATTCCTTTCTTAGATGGGGCATCTCTTCAGTGACGCGTAGGGTCGCATCTTCTTCAGATCCAAGTGGTTGGATATTCGCACTCGAGACCCGTCGAAAGGTTGGATTAGCGACTTTTTTTGTGCGAAATGATTGGAATCTTCAAGAAAAATGGGGAAAATTGAAGGAGCTACCTGTTCCCCTTCATATTAGAGCAGAAGATTTATTGAAGATACTCAAGCTTCCTGATATCGACGCCCTACATTATGAGGTGCGTTATTTGAGCAGATATATAAATGAAGAGTATTTATTCAAGGTGGGATTATCTACTCAAGCAGGAATATCTCATGCCCAAATGTTAAAGAAGACTGTAAAGATTCCAGAGGCAGTCCTCCAACCTTCAAAAGTTCATTCTAAGCGACCAGGGGGTGGGGGAGATATGCAGGCATCGAAGAAGAAGAAGGTGAATGAAATTTTGGCAGTTGCTGATAATGGTCCTCGCATCTCTCTGTCCAAGTCATACATTCTAGAAGATGTTTTGAAACATAAGTGCATTGGTCGTCGACGGGCTGATGATTTGGTAAGTTCGCCTTTCTTCTTCCCTTTTGTAAATTTTCTTTTTCAAAGGATATGTTTCTCACATATTTTTTATTTTTATTGCTTCGTTTGGAACAACAACTTGAGATGAATAAAACCTTGGATGACTGAAAAAATGAGTTTGTGAAGGTCAAATACCTTCAGGGGGAATATAAGAAGAAATATGACGGCAAAGTGAAGGAGATGAAAGTGGTAGAGGATCAACTTGAAGAGTGTAGAGCAGAATTGGCGAACATGATCACTTCAGCCTCCTCTCAGAATGAGCGGATGGATCGTCTAGAGATAAAGTTGGTGGATGCATAGGAGATGATCAATCAACAGATGATAGATCAGCAAATCCTTGAAGCTGAAAATAAGAGACTTCAGAGTATGCTGTCAAAGAAGGAAGCCAAGTAGTTGTCGTATGCAGTCATAAAAGAGTTCAAGAAATCTTATGCCTTCAAGATTATTATCGAGGACCATGTTCAGGAAGCTTGCAATCATATTTATGATGTGGAAGAAGGCTTTGGAGGTAGACTGCTTAGAGGATGGCTTCATCAAAGGTTTTATGAACGACGTTCGTGCAGTGCAGCATAAGATGAGAGCGCAGATCGAGGGGTTGACTCCTAGCCAGGCTTCTCGTGATCCTTCTTCAGATTCTTATGGTGAAGAATTTGAGAGTGAGCTGTAGTAGGATTTTTTCTTAGAGGAGGACGAGGATGATATTGAGATCCTGTAGGATTGTTCTGATGCTGTCTGTATCACTTTTTCTTTCTAGTGATTATATATGTTTCTGGTGTTGTTGTTTTCATATGATGTACTTGATATTTCAGTGATATATAAAAAAGATATTTCTTTTTTTCACATACATATATAATTGACTCAAATATTTTGGTAAGCTTTTTTGACTTAAGTGAATGTTAGAGATATCCTCTTTGGATATCCTGACCTATCCGAGATTGTTAATCAAAGCATTTACTTGATGATTTTAACCTGTATGGAAGAGGTTGGATCAGATCCCCCTGAGATTGATCGTCTAGTGATTGAGATACAATGTAGATTGTGTATTTCTTAAATTATAAGAAAAGAGTTTGAGGAGAAGAGATAGTATCACGATAAAGTGAACATCGCATTACTGTATTATATAAGATAGTACAACAACTCTTTAGTATAACTTAGGAATACATAAAAAATATTCTTCCACAATCAACACACAAAGGGTGTACGAAAAACTTGAAAGATACAAAGCATAACTACATGAGGGGATATAATGTAAGACAAACACTACCAGCAACATAACACAAAATAAGGATCCTATATTCTCTCACATATATAAAGTATCAAAAATATTTTCATCAAATTTGATATTGAATTTCGAGTAATTTTGGTATCAATATATCTTAAATGTCTATGAATAGGTATCTTTAAATAACTGTTTAGTATTATAGTTAATATTATAGTTAATGAATAACAATTAATTGACAACAATTTATTAATTGTTACTGTAGTCTCCACTAATCTTGACATGCATGGGCTGGATGGAGATCAAACTGCTAGAATGTTAGTGGAATTGTAGTGGAGAATGCACTATCTTATAATAATATTATATATTACGATAAAGCACTAGTAGACCTATAAGTCCCCTTCATTATTTTCATTTTCCCATCACCTGGAATTGAAGCAGGGGGCAAGCAAGCTGAGTAATAGTAGAGGATTCGGCTGCTGGAAGTTGGAGAAACTAAGTGTTGAATCGACGATTAGTGTTGGAGAAGCTGCAGTTCAGGAATGCATAAATTGTGGATTTCTGTCACTCTTTTTGAATGCTGAATGTGGAAATCAATAAGGATGATGGAGGAAAAGCTAAATGCATGTAAGGGTATTGTTGTTTGCTGAAAGTAAGTAATAGTTAATGCTGAGATTTGCTGAAATAAAGGGGTTGTTGAAATTGGTTTGCTAAATATATTACAGAAAAAGAAGTAAAGGTGTTGTGTTGAATGAGGATGTTTAGTGAAGGTTGTTTACAAAAGGAAAAGAAGAAAGAATCGGGATACCGAGGTGAGATACCCAAACAAGGTTATAATAATTAATAAATGTTTTATTATCGCACTCCATCTTCATTATGTTTATGATCATATGTATTCTAATTTATTTTGGTTATTTGAATGAATATGGTTATTTATGTATGAATTTATTTATGTAAAAGATAATCTTTAGCAATGTAAATGATTTAGTAAGCATAGAAGGGTAAATATTCATAAAGCACAAGTAAAGTGCACCTAAAGCGTACCAAAAGGGCACCTAAAGGGCACCTTAAGCGTAACTAAATGACACCTAAAGCACACCTAAAGGGCACCTAAAACGCACCTAAAGGGCACCTAAAGGGCGCCTAAAGGGCAACTAAAGGGCAGTTAAAGGGCACTTAAAGGGAAGCTAAAGGGTAACTGAAGAGTAGCTAAAGCGCAACTATATCATCAAAAGCATATGTCATTAGCTCTAAAAATGATGACAATATGAAAAGTGAAATAAGTTATATATGGGGGATAGGTTCGCACAAGTAAAGGCGAAAGACCTGATGAGGTAAGCCTAAACTCTTAATTCTAAAAGTTGAGAAATTGGACTCAACCCTGAATGAGAGAACAACTTACATTCTAAAAGTTGGGAAATTAGACCCAACCTTGAATTAGAAAGTTGAATGGTGCAAAAGCTTATAGCCATTCTATAACTTATTTAAAGATGTGAAATAGTTTTGGTAAGATAAATAATACTGCTAGGCACTTTCAGGCTCAATATGACATTTCAATATGTGTTTTAATTATGTTAGCATAGTTATGATATTTCTTACTAATAGTACTTGCGAAGGTTGCCCACATTCCAAGTTCGGGGGGGAGCTTTTTTCCACTAGCATCCTTCAGTTTGAAGGTTCCAGGCTTGACCATAGACGCCACCAAATTAGGACCCTCCCAGAGGGGGGAGAGTTTATTACGCTGAGGGTCTTTTCCAACGGCTTTGATGCTTCACAAAACTAAGTCCCCAATAGAGATAGGCTGAGGTTTCACTCTCCAATTGTAGTGATGAGCGATCCTTTGGTGGTATGCAGTTGTTCTGAGTGAGGCTTCATCTCTTACTTCTGGGAGGATATCTAAATTTGTCATAAGCTTCTCCTCATTGTTATTGAAGTTAAAAGTCGGAACTCTATTGCTCGGGACTCCAATATCAATCGGTATGAATTCTTCTGTACTGAAATAGATGTTAGATGGGGTTTCTTCTGTAGGAGTTTTGATAGTGGTCCGATAAGCCCAGAGGACATTTGAGAGTTCTTCAGTCCATTGCCCCCCAGTATTTCCTAGGCGTATCTTTGGACCTTTTAGAATTATTCGATTTGTGACTTCTGTTTGTCCATTTGCTTAAGGATGGGTAACAGCTGTGTGAATGAGCTGAATATGAAAATCCTTACAAAAATATGTAAAGATCTTTCCAATAAACTGTGTCCCATTGTTAGTGATGACTCTCGTAGGAATGCCAAAGCGACAGACTATTTTTGATGAAGTAATCTATAGCCAGGATGATGAATTTCCATTGTCCAGTGGCTATAGAGAAGGGTTTCATTATATCAATTCCCCATTGGGCGAAAGGCCGAGGACTCTGTATTGATGCAAGCTCCAGAGCGGGTGTATGAGTGAGATTGGAATGTAATTGGCAGTTTTCACACTTTTGAGTAAACTCAAGTGCGTCATATTTCATTGTAGGCCAATAGAATCATTGTCTCATGATCTTGTAAGCCAATGCTCTTCCTCCCAGATGTTCTTCACTACTCTTGAATGAACTTCTCGAAGTGCGTAATCAGCTTCTGAAGGTGGGAGACACTTGAGATATGGTCTGGTGAAGGCGCACTTATACAACTCATCTCCAATAATGGTGAAATTTGCCGCTTGTCTTCAAAGTCTTGTTGCAGCCATGGGTTCTTTAGGTAGTACTCCATCATGTAAAAAAGACAAGATGGGATCGATCCAAGATGGCTCATTTGGTTCATTAATTGATTGTATGACCCATGGACCTTGAATACTCGAAAAGTAAATCTCCTAGATACACTTTATTTTATAAACATCTCCCATTATTAATGTAGAAAGTTTTAAAAGAGCGTCTACTTTTATATTTTGCTTTCGGAGATCATGTATAATCTGATACTCTCTTATACGGGCTAACAGTAACTTCACAATGCTGCAATATTGGGCTAGTTGTAGATTATGGATATCAAACTCTCCCTCCACCTGAGAGGCGACCAATTGTGAATTAGTGTGGACTACTAGGTTCTGCACCTCACAATCAATTGCTAGTCTTAATCCAGCAATAAGGGCCTCATATTCTACTGTGTTGTTTGTTTCCAAAAATTTGAGTCAGAGCCCATATTCAAGAGTAACTTTCTGAGATAAATTAATAAAATTCCAACCCCAACGACAGAATTTCAAGATGCTCCATCAACATATAACGTCCAGCATGGAGGGGAAGGTGAAACACTTGGTTGAACATCAAATATTATGATGGTGCATTCAACTACAAAATCTGTAAGTACTTGAGATTTAATATCGGGCCTAGGCAAGTAGTGGATGTTGAATCCTCCCAACTCTACAGACCACTTAACGAGCCTACCCAACGCTTCTAGCTTCTACAGAATACTTTTTAGTGACAGATTTGTGTAGATCCCAATTGAATGGGCTTGAAAGTAAGGACACAGTTTTCTGGCAGAATAAACTAATGCTAATGCTGTCTTATCTGCTATGGGATAACGTTCCTCTATTTCATATAAGATTTTACTAACATAGTAAATGAGGCGTTGTACAACATTTTCCTCTCGTATTAAAATTGAACTGATAGCCTGGATAGAAACAGCTAAGTACAAATACAATCTTTCTCCTGGTGTTGGCTTAGAAAGTAGTGGTGGGGAAGCCAAATACTTTCGTAACTGCTCAAATGCTTCTTGGAATTCATCTGTCCATTGGAATTCTGAGCTATGAGATCCTCTAAGTTCCTTGAAGAAAGGCAGATATTTGTCTTATGAACATGTCAGGAAATGAGATAATGCTGCAATTCTCCTATTTGGACTTTCTTGATGTTCTTAGGTGTCACCATATCTTTTAGCACATTGATCTTTTTGGGATTGGCTTCAATCCCTTTGTGGGTTACCATAAACTCCAAAAACTTTCTATAATTGACCCAAAAAGTACATTTAGCTAGGTTGAGTCGTATATTGTAATGTCTTAATAAGTGGAAGCACTGCTCCAAGTTAGATAAATGTTGAGATTTTTCAAGACTTTTTACAAACATATTGTCCACATACACCTCCATAATACACCAATTAAGGTTTTTGAAAATCTTATTCATGAGGCATTGATAAGTTGCTCCAGTATTTTTGAGCCCGAAGGGCATCACCCGATAGGAATATAACCCTTTGTCCGTTTAAAAAGCTGTCACTTCTTCATCAGCAGGATTCATCTTAATTTGATTATAGCTGGAGTATGCGTTCATAAAGCTCAATATCTGATGTCCAGAGGTGGTATCGACTAATTGGTCAATATGAGGAAGTGGAAAGCTGTCTTTCGGGCAAGCTTTATTGAGATCTGTATAATCTATACACATTTTTCCATGCTCAACTTCCCTTTCAAACCATGGCAATATTTGTCAATCAAGTAGGATAGTGTACCTCCCGTATAAATTCAGCTTCCAAGAGTTTATCCACTTCTTGTTCAATTTCTTGCTAACGATGAGGTACAAAGTTTTGTTTCTTCTAGATAATTGGTTTGCACGTCGGATTGACTTTGAGGGAGTGTACGATCACTTTGGGGTCAATCCCGGACATATCTGCCGGACTCAAGGCAAAAACATCCTTATTTATACGTAGAAAATTTGTGAATTTTTTCTTCTCGTCGTCTGAGAGAAGTGATCCAATTTGCAATGTCTTTGAAGGATGTTCTTAAAAGATATGTATAGTAGTAAGGTCTTCTATAGGGGAAGCTCCTTGAGGGATATCCTCGCTCAGGAGACCAAAGTCCTCGATACTCAGAGTAATTATTGGGCGAGATTTAACCTGCTTAAGATAGCATGTTTATACTATTTGTCTATCCCCGCATATTACACTGACTCCTGCTGGAGTAAAGAATTTCATCTTAAGGTGAGGGATAGAGGCGACAATTCCAAAAATTGATTGGAGCGGCCTCCCAAAGATAGCGTTGTAAGCCGATTATAACTTTACAATAATGAACTGAATGGAGTGTGTAGTATGTTGAGGAAATTCTCCCAATACAACTGGGAGACTGATTATCCTCTCTACTCGTATAGGTCGGTTGTCAAATCCATACAATGGACCTGCAGCGGGTTGAAGCTTTTCTCTGGTGAGGACCATATTGAGAAAAGTTGAGTAGAATATGACATTTATAGAGCTACCATTGTCCAGAACAATTCTTTTAACATTTTAACACGGATCACCTATCCCCGCATTAATTATAAGCGGGTCTTGATGAGGGGTTTTTACTCCCTCCAAATAAGAATCGTTAAAGGTGATAGAGTGATCTATATGAGTCTTCTTTGGAGATAGATTTTCATCTACAGTAAAAACGACCTTTGTTGAAACTTGTTCAATATGAATTAGGATGTTAAGCTTAAGTGATTATCCCAAGGCTAACCAAGAGGGGGGTGAATTAGTAATTTAAAAATTATACTT
>NW_021319625.1:108766-147462 GCF_001605985.2 Dendrobium catenatum
GATGTATCGAATAGGGGAAATCTCGTGAACTTTTGGGTTATAGATATTATTATCCATCGAGGTCGGTAGGTGAAAGCGTTATCCTCCATGGCTAATCGTATCTATAACTCCATCTGCTCTTCCATCGGCCTGCTTGTGCCGAGTGTAAAGGCCTACGACCATTTTGTCCTACAGGATAGTGTGATCGTACCCTTTGCATTCGAAGCACACGAGCGGAATCCTTTCGGAGACCCACATAAACTATCGAAGATAGCCTTGTCGGATAAGTCTTTCAATCTCCTCATTGAGTTCCCTATATGCTTCGGTAGTGTAGCCACGATTACAATGAAAGTGGCAATACTGATCTTGATTTCCTATATTCGGCTTCAAGGGATGCAGCCATTTTACTATATTTTGACTCGAACAGCCATTAGTACATTTGCTCGAGATATATTGAGTGGAGTATACTCCTTTTATCGAGGTTCTCGTCGTGGCAATGGAGGCCTAGGAGGTAGATTGTTCTTCCCTTTCTTCTTCCATTGTGAGGGTGAATTATCTATTCCAGGTGCACCCTTGTGCTTCCCATTAGTTTGCTCAAACTGCTTCTATGAGCATTTATGGCCTCATATGCTCAGATTTGTGCGAACCACACGATGAATCAGATCGGCGTATGAATGAACAGTATCTAGCATGAGCGCCAAATAGAATGGGCCAAGACGAAGGCCTCCAAGAAAGACCCCTTTAAGTAATTCAGGATCAACTTCTGGAATTTGTCGAGCTTCAGTGGAAAATCGCTGAAAATATTCTTTCAACGATTCCCCTTCATTTTGACGGATCCCTAAGAGGTGAGAAGAATCCTTAGCAATTATTCTATTTGCCACAAACTATTCGACGAACACTTTGGCCAATTTGACAAATGAGGGGATCATTCCGGATGGAAGTGAATAGAACCATGTACGAGTATGTCCCTTAAGGGTGGCAGGAAAGACCTAGCAGAGGAGTACGTCCGAGGCTCGTTGAATATGCATGATGGTTCTATAGTGGTAAATATGCTCATACGGGTCGGACGTCCCGTCATAAGACTCGATGCTGGGTACTTTAAATCCAACCGGAATGGGGTGCTGAAGAATGGCTTATGTTAGAGGTGCGACTCTTGGAAGTCCTTCTGTCGAAGAGTTTGCCTTACATCTCCTCGAGGAAACTCTTCCCGTATGAATCTCTGCAGTTCATGACGTAGGGTATTATGAGGGAGCCCAGTAACGTGTGGTTGGGCTGAGTCTTCTGGGAGATCTGGATGAATGCGAGGTTGTCACCCGGTGTATGAGGGATATGTAGAACTTGATGTATCGCAAGTTCGTTGTTCTGTTGTGAATGTATATGCCTTCTTGGCGGAGGAAGAGGAAACTCTACTTGAAGATACTTGAATTGAACATCTTCAACCCATGGTGGATCTCGTGGGAGAAAAACTTCCTCCCGTTGTGCTAGTGCCGGTTGTCGAGTCTCTTGTAGGAATTGAAGGATCTCATTATGAGATTCTTCCATCTTTCGTATTATCTCTTCTAAGGAAGGTCTCGAGGTTCTTTCTCCAGCTGTATTTTGCCACCCATGGTAGAAAGAGGCAGATATCTAGCATCTATGATTCATAGACTAATTTCTGGATTGGTAGGAGTTGGAGAGAGAAGCCCCAACGATGCGACTGTTGTGCCTGTTGACCATCGTAGCAATACTTGAAGTTGTGGGATAATGTTTCCCACAGACGACGCCAAACTATTATGGAATAGAATATACGTGGCGATAGAATTAAAAAATTCCCGTCTTAGCGTTGTACGAATATCTAGCACACAAACATGAAAGAAATAGAAACACTAGGATTTTTACGTGGAAAATCATGAATAGGGAAAAAACCACAGGGTCACGCCTAGTTGAAAAAGTTTCACTAGTGTTTGTTTGACAAATAAGAGGCTGACTCATCCATAAAAGTTAGGATGATCATATTACAATGAATTTCTTTTGAATTGAGATTTAGTTACAAAGTTGAGCAGAGTTCCGACGTCACTTGGAGATCAAGTAGAAACCTAGCGTCCTTCGGAGATTGAGCAGAATTCAAGTGTCGTCTGGAGGTTGGATTGAATTTTGACGTCGAACAAAACTTTGACGTTACTCGGGAAGAATTCCGGCATTACCCGGGGGTCCGGCAGAATTCCGACGTTACTTAGGCGGCGGGAAGAATTCCGACAGTGGTTGAGGATGAGCTATTCCCTCCTATCCTTCTCTTCTCTTCTTCTCTTCTTTTTTGCTTGGGTCCCCTCTCATGAGAAATGAGGGGTCTATTTATAGATTTTCTGGAGTGACATAGCTTGTAAATAGGTGTGAGATCAAGGGCAAATAGGGAGTGGTCGAATGGACGGCTGATATTGAATCCCTTGATCGAAATAGAGTATAAAGACAGTGTCGATTAGAAGTATTTGAGTAGCTTACCCAACTTAGCGACTTGGTGACAAAGCCGCTTAAACTTATAACTTAGCAGAAGAGTTTCGAGCTATGCAAAGAAAAAAAGAAAAGATTAATTTTTTTTTCAAAAAATAAAAAATGAACGGAAAAAATACAAGTATATACGCACTTAATTATTGTTAAATTAAACGGAATATTCGCTAGATTCGCCAACGCCATTTATAGGGCGCCATCACCGGCTTAGCTGGAGCGCTTACGTTTCTCTGTCTGCGGCCAGCTGGCACAGTACTATGCACATGGCCAGCTGGCCCGGTCGCTGGGAACCCGAAAATTACAAAACTACCCCTAATGGACTTTCTGCGTAACGTTTTTATCGGCCCGTAACTTCTCCGTGTTCCAACTCTTTCTTCTCAAATACGGTCTTTTTACAGAAAGCTAGGCTATTTTCGTTCGTTAGTGACACAATAAAATCCCGTTGGTTTATTTGTGCGTGGGATTTGGGAAGTGACCTCTTGCAAGCACGAACCTAGCCATAAATGCAAATTAATTGCGGAGAAAAAATTTTAGATCGTTCGCACTCTTAGGATGCATGAAATAGTGGGAAAGATGGGAAGGCTGGCCTGCTCGAGCAGTTGCGAGAGAGAGACAGAGGCAGAGAGATACGGGTAACGATGAGCGAGTGTTGAAAGAGAGGGAGGGAGAAGCGCCAGTGGGGAAAGGTGCTCCTCCAATTTGCAGTGCTCTTTCATTACTTTTTTTTTTTTTACTCCTCTGAGCTTCCATCGTTCTCTGCTTCGCCTTCCATTTCCATATCTACCTACATTCATTCTTTGCGTTTTCTTTTGGTGCTTACGAGATATCCATCTTTTCATTTCCTTCACTTTCCTCCTCTTCATCGTCTTAAATTTCATCTCTTTCATGACTTTTGCTTCGTCATCTTCTCCAAAGTGGCAATATTGCTCTACTTTCTTCGTGGTCTGCGGCGTCAGTTAACGACAGGCTTACTTATTATTGCAACAGATCTGAGCGGAGCCGAGGGGCGGTTAGGTGACATGTCAAGGTTGGGAGACGCATGGGCGAAATCCCCAAAACTCTTCTCGGTGGAATCCGTCTCTGAACGATTTGATTCCATGCTTAGCTTCGAGGGAAACAAACGTGATGCTAAGGAGTTCACTGAAGTTGCGTCCCCTCTCTCGCCTCTCCGGATCAAGGGCACTGTTACGGCGGCCACTAGCAGCAGCTCAAGCTCCTCCGGTTCTTCTGGAAAGCCAACGCAAAACGCTGGGGACCGAAAATGGGATAGCGGACGAGAGCGCGGCCACTCCAAAGAGCTTTCCAGCCCGAGGAGCTTCTCAGGCGTTGGAGGTGGCTCCTCTGCCAGCTCACCAGTTGCCAATGTGCTTCCGGCTGGGAACATTTGCCCCTCTGGAAAGGTTGGAAAGATGGGGATGATGAGCAGGAGCACGGCGAGAAACGATGTTCTTGGATCAGGAACTGGTAATTATGGACACGGAAGCATATTGCGAGGCGGTCCACTTGGATCGGTGACGGTGAAGGCCCCAAGCGGTCGTGAGACTGAGTCGTGGAGAGGAAAGAGGGCGGATCCGGAGGAGGCTACAAGGGCCGGAAATGAGCACTATAAGAAGGGGCAGTTTGCAGAGGCGCTAAAATTCTATGACCGAGCTGTTGAGATGTGCCCAAACAATGCAGCTTGCCGGAATAACAGGGCAGCAGCACTAAGCGGGCTGGGAAGATTGGAAGAGGCAGTGAAGGAGTGTGAGGTTGCCATTCAACTTGATCCGGCCTATGGCAAGGCTCATCATAGGCTTTCTGGTATATATCTAAGGTACTGATCCTCCACTATATGACGGTGAGGGTTTCTGTCTGTGTGCTGGTAAAGATTTTGCTTTCCTGTTTTTGTTTGAACAATTTCTTTTTGTTTTACGTTTACTGATGGAAACCTTTCATCTTTTTTAGTACTGATGCTTAGTTTTGGTTCTGAATTTATTTTGCTTGATAGTGATTGGTATCGAGAGTTCCTTTACATGTAGAATTCATCCCGCTGAAGAATTATTGGGCACTGTATGATTCGGCCATGGTTCTAATTGGTTATTCAAGATAGACACGCAATCCACTTAGACCATGTTTCTTTCTTTGAGGTGATTTCTGGGGCAGGCAGTAGATGTATCATTTACAGTCTTGAATCATTTTTGCAGTACCTGTTTAAGTGATGCGGAGCATCTAAAGTTAGGTGGTTTGGCGGGACAGTTTAAACCCACATGCTCTGTAATTGTTAATTAGGATTTGCTACGCTATTTACTATTTTCTAGTATTGCTGCACATGAGTGCGCTAGTGGCTGTTTGCACCTTCTTATTATTGTTTGTTAGAGAAAGAAGTATTAGGACTCGGGAAAGGTAGGAGGAAGACACTCTTGATTTTTCAATTTTACCTGATACAGGTTCTTGGTAACCTTTAAGTTACTGTTTTATTCAATTTTTGCTTGCACTAACCATCTTCCGCAGGATTCCTACATCAGTCTAGATGGTTGAAGGCAACAGGCCGGTGGCTCCTGGGGCCGACAACAACTTTGAAGCTTTATGGATCGAACACCGTAGTTTGGCGCAACAAGTAGATGATTTAGCGACTGATGTTCATTATTTATTTGGTGAAGTGAGACAGGAATGAGGGCGATAAATGCCATCCGGTGCGAACTACAGTTCCAACAGCATGTCTTGCTGTGAGGCGAGTACTTGATGACGACAGATGGCGACAATGAGGTTCTCAAATCATCGAGGCGTTTGAGTAGAGGATGAACTGGATTGACTCAGAAATCTGGACATTTCATATTCCAAATAGGAAATGACTAATCAGCGAAGGAGGATGCTGAGAGACGTAGAACGACTACATAGTGAATTTTGGGTGAAGCTAGACATATGCTATTTTGATGGTATATTACATATTGAGGATTATTTGGATTGGGATTGATTGGTAGAGATATTCTTTGAATATATGGAGATTGAACCAGAAAAGCAGGTGAAGTATGTTGCTTGTAGGCTCGAGGGAGGAGCTACTGCATGGTGCCAGCAAGTGCTTTAATCAAGGCGTCGGGAAGGGCATGGACAAATACACAGTTGGCACAAGATGAAATAGTTGTTGCAGGCCATTATTTGCCAACTAACTACGAACAAATGATGTATCTATAGTATCAGCATTATGTCCAGGGGCATAGAACTATTAATGAATATATTGAAGAATTTTTCGTTTAAGTGCACACAACAATTTAAACAAATCAGATAACCAAATAGTGGCCAAATATATATTGACGGATTGTGGGAGGAGATCCAGGATAAACTGGAGTTAAATACTGTGTGGTCTTTATCACAGGCTGTGAATTATGCGTTGAAGGTGGTGTTGCAGCTACTCAGACATACTCGCAGCAGTCAATCTAGATGCACTCATGCATTTGCAGCCAAGAACATCTTATCTCTCAATTCAGCTGTGTCGCAAGCCAACAAACAACAAATTATGAATCCTGGAGCAACGGGACCCATCAATTCTACTAATAAAATAGTAGACACAAGAAATGTACCAAACAAGGACAATCCTTGTGCCAAACCCACAAACATTAAATGTTTTCGTTGTTTTCAACAAGGGCACAAGTCCAGTGAGTGTCCGATTAGGCCGCAGTTGCAATGGGTGGAGGCAGATGCTGAAGAAGAGTGTGATGATAATGCGGCCAACTGTGAAAATGCAATGAAAGATGTTGCAGTGGGTGGAGACAGATGCTGAAGAAGACTGTGATGAGAATGCGGCCAGCTATGAAAATGCAATAGAAGATGTTGAGGGGGATGATGGAGAACCACTTGTTTGCATTTTGGAGAAATTGTTATTACCTCCTAATCAACTTCAATACGACTCAGCGGAATGCTTAGTTTCGGACCAAATGCACCAACAATGGGAAGGTGTGCAATTTGTTGATTGATAATGGATGCACCGAGAATGTTGTGTCACGAGCAACGGTGCAGGCATTGTAGCTTAAGACCACCAAAAATCCTAATCCATACAAAATCAGCTTGGTTTATTAGGGCATAGAGAGAGAAATTCCAGAATTTTCGTTAGAGTGAGAAACTCCAGAAAAATTCAAATTTCATTCTCGGAATTGGTTCCTGGTTATCAGGAATAGTTGTGGTTGATGGCGGCGGAGAGTCGCCGGCAAGCACAAGCCCCGACGATTAGGCCTCCGTCCTTCGTTGGTAATTCGAAGATAGATATGAAGGGTAATGAAATGCTGTTGCTGAAATCTAAACAGTATTCGGAGGATCACTTGTTTAAACCACAAGGACCTTTGGTGATTAGAGATGTATCAGAGGAAGCGCCCAAGAAGATCAAGCATGTGGAAGGCAAAGGTAAAGGATTAAAAGTACCTGTGATCAGTGTTACTCCTAGAACTGAAAAAGTTTTTTCTTCTTCTATCTCGTTGGATCCTGCTGCATCATCATCAGGAATGAAAATTTTTGTTAACATATTTGGGAATTCAAATGCAATCCCTGGACACAGTGTGATAAATGCGAATTCTTTGAATTTGGTTAACAATAATATTCATTCGTTGGTGAATGATAGTAATGAAACGAGTGTGGCTAAGGTGAATGATGAAATGCCTAATACTACTGTTAGTATGGGCAACATTAATCCTTGGAGTAACAAGCGTTATATCAGACTTGATTTTAAAGAAGAAGAAATGTTGTTGTCAGAAGATGGTAAGGCCGTAAGGATGAATGAAGAGCTGGAGATTTCGAATTCAAAGAAACTGTTGAATTCGGTGGTGATTAAGGTATTTGGAAAAGAATTGGCATCTCATTTGGTAGCTTGGGAAATAAGAAGGCAATGGAGTCATTTGGGGCAATTTCATTTCACCACTTTGGGAATAGGATGGTTCTTATGCTTATTTAAATCGGATGAGATGGTGGAAGCAGTTCTTTCAGGAGGTACGTGTTTTATTAATGGACATATAATAGGGATGGAGAGATGATCTGCAAATTTTTCTGCATTATCCATGAAGGGTCTAACCTCTCCTATATGGGTTAGAATGCCAAATTTTCCATTGCAATGTTGGGATGAAGTAAATATAGCAAGAATTGCTTCTAGAATTGGTAAACCATTAATGATGGATGGGAATTTGTTCCAATGGGGAAGGAGGGAATTTGCTAGAATATGTGTTCGGGTAAAGCTTGATCAACCTCTTCCGTTGGGAGTATGGGTGGACAGGATTTCTGGAAGGTTCTTTCAAAAAGTAGAGTATGAGAAAGTGGCTAACATTTGTTTTGAATGTGGATTGATTGGGCACTTGAAGAATGATTGTGCAAATAAGGAAACCATTTCCAAGGAGGTAAAAGGCTGTAGTTCATAATAACAATGAAGAAGCTCGAAGGAGAAATTTGCAAGAGATGGTTAAAGAACCGTCCTATTGACCATGGATTCTTGTCAACCACAAGAAAGGGAGTAGGCCTGTTCAGAGAAGTAATGTTGTGAAATCTAGTAATTTGAGATTTGTTAAGAAGATTGCTAAAAAGATCTCGGCTGTCCAGGAGGAGAGATCTGTTCTATCTGATATCAGGAAGGTTTCTTCTCACCTAAAGCAAGCTGATTTGGTAGATGCAGAACAGTTAGAAGAAGGTGAATTCGTTTTGGAATATGAACGGCGCATGTATAAAGTAATTGGAGCTGAAGCTATGATGAAGATAGGATCTTCTGACAACTGTGAGGATAATTTTGAAGGTGATATGTGTATGATCTCTAAATCTGTTATTCCAAATATATCAAATTCTGTTAATAAATTTGATATTCTGAAATCTGTTAATGAGGATATGTTGAATGAAGAGTTGATAGAAGTGGATAGGTGTTTGGGAGAAAATGACGGAGATTGTGATGGTAAGGTAATGAAGATGAGTAGTGTAGAAGATGTTGACAAAAATAATTCTGGAAGTAATGTGGGAAGGGATAGAGGTGCTAATGGAGAGGTTAATAAATTGAAATTTGCTAAAGAGTTGAAATCTCTTGGACCAATTAAGAACATTCCTCGAGGTAGGAATTTTGATGGTGGAGGAAGCAAAAGAAGGGAAGGGGCCTCATCCCCTAGGTTGAATTAATGAATTCCTTAGCATTTTGGAATTGTAGAGGGCCAAGAAAAAAGAGGCCTCTCTATATCTCAAGGAGGTGATTAAAGATCATGGTATTCTATTTGTGGGGTTAGCGGAAACAAAGATCAATGCTTTTAACAAAGTTTCCTTTGAGAAAATTATGGGACCGGATTGGGAATTCTATCTTCTTCCGTCAGATGGCCTATCTGGAGGTATTATGGTATTGTGGAGGTCGGACATAGCTTCTTTCTCAATTTTGAGGAAAAGTCAGATCAGTGTGTTTTTGGAGACCTTAATGTCTTCAATAAAGGGATGTGGATGATTGCAACTGTTTATGGGAGTAAGGAGGTTGTGAAGAGGAGAGAGTTATGGGGAAGTTTACAGGAGGTTTCCAATAAAAAGGTTCCTTTTATTGTTGGGGGAGATTTCAATTGTATTTTGTCTCAAGAAGACAAGAGAGGTGGAAGGAAATTCGTTTTCTCACAAGGTCCCAAAGAGATGGCTGATTTTTTGAATGTAAATGACTTACATGAAGTGGGGTTTGTTGGACCAAGGTTCACTTGGTGTAACAACAAATCAGGAGGAGATCGAATACTTGAGATGTTGGACAGGTGTTTACTTAATTCCATAGCTATCAATGGTGGTCAGGTAGCTATGGTAAGACACCTAGCTAGAGTAGCTTCTGATCATTGTCCAATAGTCTTGAAGATTTTTGAAAATTCTAGTAGAAGGAATGGGAATCTTAAGTTTGAAGATGTTTGGATTTCTTATAAAGCTTCGTCACTCATTATTGCTAGAGTATGGAGAAAGGTATTCCAAGGAAATGATATGGAAATCCTTAATAAGAAATGTAAGAGAGCATTAAAGGAGTTGTATTATTGGAGCAAGGCAAAAATAAAGGACTTTTCTATGGAGAAGGAGAAACTGAAAGAAGAAAATATTCAGATTCAAGAGGAAGAAGCTAGTATGGGGTGGCTTAGTGAAGATAAGCTTTGGCTATTGAGATCTAAAGTCAAGGAACTTAATTCGGTTCTTGCCCGGATGAATACCTGGTGGAGACAAAGAGCAAAGGCAAAGTGGATGGAGGATGAGGACACTAATTCTAAATTTTTCCATTCTTTTGCAAATGCAAGAAGAAATGGAAAAGTGGATTTCTCAAATTAAAAAAGATGATGGAGAACTCACTAAGGAACCCGAGGAGCTGCATGATGTGTTCTTCAATTTTTTTCAAAATAAGTGGATGCAAAGGAGCTGTTGTACAGATAACTGGCCATTACCAAGAACTGTTCTGGATGATGCAGATAGAAGAAGTTTGGAGGTTGACATTGCAGATATGGAGATATTGGAAGTTATCAAAGGGTTAGGCAGTAACAAAGCCCTGGGACATGATGGCATAACGTATTCATTTCTTAAAAATTACTGGAGTATTATAGGGAATGATGTAAGTAAAGTTGTGAGGAGATTCTTTGAATCGGGTATAATGTGTAGGGAATGGAAGGAAACACATATTGTGCTGATCCCAAAAATTAGTAATCCAATCTCTCCTGATGGTTACCGTCCAATCAGCTTATGCAATTCTATTTATAAAATTGTGGCTAAGGTTTTGTTGAACAGGCTTTTGTTGGTAATCCCAAAGGTTATTTCAGAAGAGCAGGTTGCTTTTTTGAAGGGAAGGAGTATTTCGGATCATCTACTGCTGGCTCAGGAATTGGTTAATAAAATCAGAATTTCTAAATCAAATGGAGGTTTGGCTGCTATCAAGCTGGACATGGAGCAAACCTACGACAGCATGTGTTGGACAACTCTTTATGAGATGATGAGAAGACTGGGCTTTCCCGTGAAGTACATAAAGCTTGTGATGGAATGCATTATGGATCCAAGATTTTCTATCTTAATCAGCTGAGGACTATCCAAGTGGATTGTGGGGAGGAGTGGTTTTCGTCAGGTTTGTCTACTATCCCCATTTATGTTTATCATTTGTTCCCAATTGCTATCTAATGTCTTTTTCCAGGAAGGCAAGGACTTAGGCATCAAGGTTGCTTCAAGGAGTCAGAAGGTTTCTCATTTGCTTTATGCAGATGATGTCCTTTTACTTTATGATGCTAAGCTTAAGAGCATTAAGAAGATGAAGAACATTTTAAGCAATTATTGTGACTGGACAGGTCAAAGACTGAATCTTAAAAAATATGCTATGATTATTGGTAGAATAGTTGAGAGAAGAAGGAAGAAGAAAATTGCAAGGATCATGGGGATTAAGGTGGTAGAAAAATTGGATTATTTGGGAACTAAGTTGGCTTTAAGAAGATTGAAGAAGGCATATTTTCAAATCTTATTGGACAAATCTTTGAAGATTTTAAATTCCTGGGGAAATAGATATATTTCGCTTGTTGGAGAACTGGTGCTAGCAACATCAGTTTTTTGTAATCTTCAATTGTTTTTAATATCTCATTCCCTTATTTCGGTTAGTGTTTTGAAGGAATTTGAGAAGTATTGCTGGAATTTCATTTGGAATAAACAAGATGGAAAACATGGGTTGCATTATGTGGCTTGGGAAGATCTGTGCAAACCAAGAGCATTAGGTGGATGGGGACTTCATTTAGCTATTTCAAGCGTTGAAACAATGAGAGCAAAGTTCTTTTGGAATCTGGTAGAAAAGCCGAATTCCTTCTTAAACAGAAATCTGTTGGCCAGATACGGTGAAGATTGGTGGAGAAATGATGTACTAAAGGGAGGCTCTTCAGCGTGGAGGATCATCGCCAGTGGCTGGAATGCTATGAGAAGCTTTGTCAGATGGAATGTGGTGAGAGGTACATTTATAAAAGTTTTGAAGGATGTATGGATTTTGGATAAAAGTTTACTCAGATGGCCTACTTATGTTGCTACTTTTGAAGATGATAATACCACACTAGACTTCTTTATTCTAGATGGAAGATGGAATATAGAAAAGCTGCTTCTATTTTTTGTGAAAAACCTGGTGTATGTGATTAGTAACATCCAGATTTACCAAGATGAAGAGGAGGATTTCATGGAGCTGAAAAAGAAACTGTCAGGAAAAACGATTTATGCTTTGATTAAGGAAGATACAATGAAGGGTGTTGCTGGTGAAAATCTTTTCTCATGGATTCATAAGGTGAATTTAAATGCTCGGGTGGAATTGTTCATTTGGAGAGTGCAAAAATGCTATTCCAACAGCAAAATTTTTGATGAGATGAAAGCTGACCGATTGCAGTTTGTGCCCAAGAGGATGTGATGAGGTGGAGACTTTGGACCATGTGACCAATAATTGTCCAAAATTGTTAAAAGTGATTTGTATTCTGAGGAAATGGGGTTTTCATATTCCTCTATTCAATTCATTTCAGCATTGTATGGATGAGCTGAAGTATTTGTCTGTCAAAAATCCTATGATGGTAAAGCTTTATTTTTCTATGTTATGGATTTCTTGGAGCAACAAAAATAAAGTTAAACATGGGAAGAAAGAAGATTGTGATTCAGTTATTGCTGCAAATGTGATAAGCCTTGTTTGTATGGACAAAAGGAACAAGGTACTCTCGAAGAACTGGGATGCTGGCCAATCTAATGGATTGTCTACAGATTTCTGGCGTCCCCCACCACCCGAGTGGTACAAGATCAATATAGATGTAGCGTTGAGGAGTAACTATGGAGCAGGCATTGGAGAAATTGTAAGAGACCATAAAGGAAGATTTGTCTGTGCATTTGGTTTTTACGGGATGCATTGGGATATAGCACAAGTGGAACTTTATTCTTTCAATTCATTAAAAGAAGTTTTGAATAATTGTATAGACAATGCCAAATGTGTTATTATAGAGGGAATAAAAATGTCATACAATTTCTTCACAATATGTACAGCAAAGAGAAGAAGCTAGTTGGAGACATTGAAGATGAAGATTTCTTTGCTTTTGAGGTATGGGAATAATGTCATTTTTCAATTTATTGGTAGAAACTGTAATAGGTTAGCTGATTATTGTGCTAACCTATCATTTTCTTATGATTTCATATGGGACTTATTTTGTGAGAGTTCACTTCCTTCCTCCTTTGTTAAACTTGTAAAGGAGGAAAGTGTTTTGGAGTTCAACTCTCATGTAGCTTGTATCTAGGCTCTTTTGGTCTAGTAATTCTAATGCTGATTGCATTTCTTTCAAAAAAAAAAAGAAGCAAAATCAGCTGGGTGAATAAAGGGATGGAAATATTAGTGAATGAATTATGTCGGGTTTACTTCTCCATTGGAAAGCACTATACTAGTGAAGTCCTATACGATGTATTAGAGATGGATGTTTGCCACATTATTTTAGGCCGACTGACAATATGATGTCAGGGCACTATACGACTGTCGTGCCAATACTTATGCCTTTGAGTGGAAGGGGAGACGCCTGCGCCTATTACCAAGTAATGCAGTACAGGAAGCTAACAATATAAAGAATAAAATGGCCTTATTCACTGTCTCAGCTTCAGCGTTACTCAATGCATGGAAGGAAACTTCCAAAATTTTAGCACTAGTGGTGAAAGAGACTTTTGTTAGTGTTCACAACTCCAATTTACCCACTGAATTGAGTTGTTTATTGAAGCAGTTTGTAGATATATGCTCGGAGACGCAGTCCAAAACTTCCTCCCCTGCGAACCATTCAACACCAAATTGAATTCACAGCAGGCGCCACTTTACCAAACCGACCACACTAAAAGATTAGTTCTAATGATAACAAAATTTTGCAATAGATTATGGATGAATTGTTAGATAAACAATTGATACAACACAGTCCGAGTCTTTGTGCTATTCCGATCTTGCTAGTGCCAAAAAAAGATGGGGAGTTGGAGAATGTGTATGCACAACCAAGCAATTAACAATATTACAATCAAGTTCAAATTTCCAATGCCCAGAATGAAAGAGATGATCGAGCAATTAGCAGGGTCTACGATATTCTCCAAGTTGGATCTTTGAAGTGGTTACCATCAAATTATAATCAGGCCGGGGGCTGAATGGAAGCCCGCTTTTAAAACTTGTGAAGGTCTTTATGAGTGGAAGGTAATGACTTTTGGCTTGTGCAACGCACCATTTACGTTTATGCATTTAATGAATGAGGTTTTAAAACCTTTTCTCAACCGTTGTTGTGTGGCATATTTCGATGATATATTGGTTTTTAGTTAAAATCTTGGCGAACATTTGGACCATTTAAAAGGTATTTTTGAAACATTGTGGAGGAATAAATTATATCTAAACTTGTCAAAATGTGAATTTGAAACTAAACTGGTGTCATTTTTGGGTTTCAAAATTTCGACAGAGGTTGTTAGTACAGACCCATGTAAGATCTCAGCTATCCAAGAGTGGTTGACGCCCCAAACATTCACTAATATTCGAAGTTTTCATGTTATAGAAAATTTATTAAATGATTTAGTATTCTCATGGCACCAATAACTGATGTTCTAAAATTAAAGTTCTTGTGGGGAGAAGAACAAAAGTGAAGTTTTGAAAGCATTAAAATATCTTTAACTTCAGCACCAGTTTTAGCATTACCTAATTTTGATAAGCCGTTTGCCGTGGAGTCAAACGCTTTAACAGTCAGCATTGGAGCAGTGTTAACTCAAGAGAATAGGCCCATCAATTTTTTCAGTGAGAAACTATGTGCAGCAAGGCAGCGGTGGATTTTATATGAATAAGAGTTATACGCTGTAGTTAGAGCTTTAAAACAACAAGAACACTATTTTCTTCAACAAGATTTTGTTCTTTGAAGTGATCATAAGGCATTACAATATATCAATACACAAAAAAACATCAATCGAATGCACACTAGATGGATTTTGTTTTTACAAAAATTTACACTTGTGTTAAAACACAAAAATGGGGCTCAAAATAGGGTAGCGGATGTCTTGACCCGCCGATCAGTTCACTCACACAACTCCAAACAAAATTCATTGGTTTAGAATATCTCTAGGAACTATACCCAGATGATAGTGACTTTTGTGATATTTGGCATTGCTGTATCAATAAAGAACCTATCGAGGATTATTCAATAAGGCACGACTACCTATTTAAGGGAAATGTACTTTTTATTCCTAAGTCATCGTGGCATCAACAAATTATCAAGGAAGTGCATGGTGGAGGACTGGCCGCTTGCGTGGGTCGCGACAATACCATTTCACAATTGCAAACCATATTTTTTTCGGCCCCATCTAAGAAAAGATGTTGTTCGATATGTAGAAAGATGCTCGGTTTGTCAAAGCTACACGGGCGGCGGGCAGAACACTGACCTCTATTTATCTTTACCTATACCGGAATCTATCTGGGAGGATTTAAGATTCAATTTTGTGCTTGGCTTGCCTCGCACATGTCGAGGGAACGATTCAATCATGGTGGTGGTAGATCACTTCTCTAAAATGGCGTATTTCATAGCCTGTAAGAAATCCTTTGACGCTTTGAATGTAGCTAATCTTTTTTTTTTTCATGAAGTTGTAAGATTACATGGTATTCCACGATCACTAACATCAGATCGTGATGTTAAGTTTATAAGTCGTTTTTGGCGGGAATTATAAAAGATAATGAACACTCAACTACAGCTCAGTTCATCGTATCATTTGCAAACAGATGGCCAAACGGAAGTGATAAATCGTACACTAGGAAACTTCGTTGTTTGCTTTGGGACGAAATACTAGCACAAGTAGAATTTGCATTCAACTCCATGCCCAACCGGTCGACGGGTATGTTCCCTTTTAGCATTGTTTATACCAAAATACCAAACACAATTGTGGATATTGCTATCCTTCCAATTTGTGTGAACAAAACTACATCCAACATGTTCGAGCAATTCACTGATATGCTATCTATTGTTCGCATGAAGCTTCAGCAGTTCAATGATCAGTACAAACCAAAAGCTGATATTCATAGGTGGGAGAAGATTTTTAATCCTGAAGATCTTGTTTTAGTCCATTTGCAAAAAGAACGCTGTCCTTCAGGAGCCTATTCAAAGCCCAGTCGTCGCAAATTTGGACCATTTCCAGTTGCCCACCGAATCAATAACAACGCATATGTGTTTGATTTTCCAAATGATTTTAACACATCTCACACTTTCAATGTTGCATATATCTTCCCTTATGCACCACCAGAAGATAGCAACATTACAATTGAAGCAGGGGATAACAGTCTTTTTTGTGGTAGGGGTGAATGATGCGGGGCATCTTAAGTTAGGTGGTTTGGTGGGACAGTTTAAACCCACATGCTCTGTAATTCTTAGTTAGGATTTGCTACACTATTTACTATTTTCAAGTACTGCTGCACATGAGTGCGCTAGTGGCTGTTTGTACTTTCTTAGTATTGTCTCTTAGGGAAATAAGTATTAGGAATCAGGAAAGATAGGAGGAATACACGCTTGATTTTTCTGTTTTACACTGATACAGGTTCTTAGTAACGTTTGAGTTACTGTTTTATTCATTTTCTGCTCGCACTAACCATCTTCCGCAGGATTCCTACATCATTAAGGGGCGTGGGTATGCTAAACCCAATTTCCGCACGTTTCATGCTTGCCTCTATATAATTGTTTGCCTAGAGTGTTCATTCTCTGGGTGGGTAATAACTACTTAAACTTAAAATCATGTCTGTGTGCGTTTTGTTTTCTACTTGTTTTGTGTTTGCTTTGTTTTTTTATTTATGTTTCTTTTGATTATGCTTTGTGTTTGTTTTGTTTTCAGTTTTACTTGAAACAAAACATGTTTGTTTTCACTGCATCTTTCTTTCTTTAATATGGATGTGCACCTCAGGATGGTGAATTGGCTACGGCTATTGTAAAGGAACTTCATATCTTTTCGCACCTTGTCGACTCCATAGCCATGGCCATCAAATCTTTCACTGTATAAGCACTAACAGTCTTTGCTTTGCTAGCATTTCAGCTATTACAGATCATGTAGATGATTGGCCAATTCATTTTTACTTTGTAGGCTAGGGCAAGTTGATTTTGCCCGGAAACACCTCTTGTTGGTTGGACAACAGCCAGATCATACTGAGGTACTGAAACTGCAAACAGTAGAGAGACATCTGGGAAGATGGGCTGAATTTCGCAGGTTGGGGGACTGGAAGAGTGCTTTGAGGGAAGCGGATTCTGTTACTGCAGCTGGAGCAGACAGTTCCCTTTTCGTAAGTTATGCTTTTATCAACTGGAATGCTATTTTCAACAAATGTGAATATCGTTGATGTTTTTTGTTGGATTTAACAGATAAATGCATTGAGAGCAGAAGCCCTTCTCCGGCTTCATCATCTAGTAGAGGCTGATTCAACTTTATCATATGCATTCAAGTACGAAATTGGATGGTCTTTATCTTTTCACTCCAAATTTCTTGGTATGCTCTCCAATTCCTATATCTACTTTGTACGGGCTCAAGTTGAAATGGCGTTAGGAAGGTGAGCTAATAAAATTGAGTTTCAACTTCTGAAGGATGATAAATTGAGATATTAGGTGATGAGTATGGATGGTGGAAATTTTCCAGGTTTGAGAATGCAGTGGCATCGGTTGAGAAAGCTCGGCAACTAGATCCCCGTAATGTAGAAATTTCTGTGATGTGGAACAATGTGAATTCTGTTGTAAGGGCACGCTCCCAGGGGAATGAGTTTTTCAATTCTGCAAAATTTGCTGATGCTTCCATAGCTTATAGTGAGGGCCTTAAATATGACCCGTCAAACCCAGTTCTGTATTGCAATAGAGCGGCTTGTCATTCCAAGCTTGGCCATTGGGAGAAATCATTGGAGGACTGCAATGAGGCTTTACGGATTCAACCTGGTTATGTTAAGGCTCTTCTCAGACGAGCAGCCTCTTATGCAAAGGTGAGACGTTAAATCCTTATACAATGGAAGTGTGTGAAAAATGGTTAATCATTGATTTTCTCTATCTTTTAGCTTGAACAGTGGATGGAGGCTGTTAGAGATTATGAGATTCTGAGGAGGGAACTTCCTACTGACACTGTGGTTGCAGAAGCATATTTCCATGCTGAAGTTGCATTGAAGGCATCCCTAGAAGAGGAGGTTTCTGATATAAAATTTGGTGGTGAGGTTGAGATGATGACAGGCCAAAAGCAGTTACAAGAAACAATAGCTCTCACCGGTTTGTTTCTCCATAATTTTAATGATGTTTCTAATTTCTTCATTTTTATAGTGTTAGTTCTATCGGTTATCTCCTAAATTGCATTCTAGAAAATACATTTTAGGTGATCACTACTTATTAGCTAACCCTTGATACTATTATAGGGCTTAGTTTGACATTATTATCTTTTGTAGTATTATACTATATTTTGTTGTGTTGTGTTGTTGCATAAAAATAACAATTTGGTAGAATCATATAAAAGCTGCTATTTTAAATATTGTAAGAGCTTTAGTTTTTATGTGAAAAAATGATACAATATTGTTATGCATTAACCATAGCTTTCATATGCTCCCTTGTTTTGAGGGTAGAGCTTAATGGATTGAGTTTGGCGTATACCTTTTTTACCTAAGTACTCATAAGCTCTTTGCATTATGTAAAAAACTGTTGCAAAATTGATATGCATTGACCATAGCTTTGATATGCTCCTTTGTTTGAGGGTAGAGATCAATGGTTTGAGTTTGGCATTTACCTTTTTTACCTAACTGTTCATAAGCTCTTTGCATGAAATTTGAGATGGAATTAGCTTTGGGCCATCCTTTCAATTAATAAAATATTTGTAGTAGGTTTATAATCTAAATAAATGATGAGTTGATAAAATTATTGAAATATATATTATGAATTACAAAATTATAATATAATAATTTAATCCTTACAGGTTTATAAATAAATTAACTTATTAATTGAGAAGATAAAAAAGTTAAATTCAAAGTAATTGATATATCATTAAAAATTTTTCTTGATCGGGCTTGAGGTAAAATCAAGTTGGAAAATTTTGAAATTAAATTTCAATATGAACTCCAATTTCAACAAACTTATAGTCGAACTAAACGTCTCGAAAAGACAAACACAATGACACCGAATTCGACTCAATCCAAGCCCCAATAGATCCAAATCGAAAACTTGAAGCATATTTGGAAGGTTCAAACCATAATTTGGAATACCAAATGGTTTCCAAACATGACATGCTTATAGTCGAATCGAGCGGCTCAATGAGAAAAATCCAACGAGCCCAAGATCGTCAAATTCTGATATCATTAATATATTCCAACGCCCAACAAAAGGTCTATAATCAAGGGAATCAACATCGACCGTCCATTCAAACCACTCCAAATTTATCCTTAATCTCTCTCCTATTTATTGGCAATGCCATGTTTAGAAAATTGTAAATGGACCTCTCATTTTTCATTGAGGGGGGACCGAAGGAGGAAGTGAGAGGACCAAGCAAAGAAGAGAAGGAGAAGAAGAAGAGAGACCTTAGATCTCTCATGTCACCAAGCTCCTCCTCGACCACTGCCCGAACTTTTGCCGAACCACCGCCAGTCGTCGAACTTCTGTTAGACTTCTACCCGACGTCGGGCTTTCTCCCGTCACCGACTTACGCCTGGCTGCCGTCGGACGCCGAACATTTGCCCGACACTAAACTTCTACCCGACGCCAAACTCTCGCCTGCCGTTAGACTTCCACCCGTACATCGAAAGATGCTAAACTTCTGCTCTACCACCAACTATCGTCGGACTTTCTCCCGGTTACTGATTGTCGTAGGACTTTTGTCGAACCTCCGCCTGGCTCACAACTATCGCCAGAATTGCGCTTGGCCACCAACTGACGTTAGACTTCAGCCAAGCCACTAACATCAAGCTTCCACCCGGCTCCTAATTGTTGGACTTCCATCCGACAATGGTTCTTTCTACCTTTGTCGCCAGTCTACGGTCTTTCATATAACAACCTAAACTCTTAACTATCGAGATGTTGTATCTTTTACCTGAAAACCTCACGATTTTGTCCTATTGGTATAACTTCCTAGTAAGTCACCCATCCCAAAATTACTCTGGGATCAGCACACTTAACTGTGGAGTTTCTTAATGAAATTCCAACAATTACGCCAAAAGGTGCCTCGATGTTTAAGAATTTAACTTCTTATTCTTAAGGAGTTTCACATTTCCAACCTCTGTCGTCCACTGACTACGGTCCTTCCGACTTTCGTTGCCCATCGACCAACGTTTTAAAAGGCGAAATCGGGAATCAAGGCGTGGCGTAAGCCTCGAGGCGGATCGAGGCGTAAGCCTAAAAAATGATAAAAATAAAGTAATTAACAGTGTCGAGCATCTACCGCTCGGTACCGAGCATGTACCGCTCGATACTGAGCATGTACTGCTCGATACCGAGCATATACCGCTCGGAACTGAGCAGTGCTGGCTCGGTACCGAGCATGTACTGAGCAATATCGAGCATGTAATAGTGGTACTGGCTTGGTACCGAGCGTGTACCTAGTGGTACCGAGCATGTACCGCTCAGTACCGAGCATATACTTGCTCAGTACCGAGTGGTACTGGCTCGGTACCGCATGTACTGAGCGATACAAGCTACTCAATAATTATTATTAATACTATTAATTATATATTTAATAATATATATTTTAATTTATATTAACTAGGCTAATTATATTAATATTTAATTAATAATTATATTACTAATTAGTCAATTAATTTATGCACTAATTATACTATTAAGTATTTAATTAATTTGCTTAATTATTAATATTTAAATTATATTAATTAAGTTAATCAATAATAACTTTGCTGCGTCTAGGGTTTGCCTTTCATCTTCTCCTTTCGTCCTTGTTGTTCGGCTTCGTTGCTTCATAGGAGGTGTAGAGATTACACGCGTCGCTTCTTTGGCTCCTTTGTGACTGTTCGACTGCGCTCCTTCGACGACTTTCCCTTCCTGTCGGATCATAAGTTACGACATTTTGATAAGAAGAAACAATGAGAGCTCGTTGGCTCGCTGGCTTTGAAGGTAACTTTCTCCCTTTCGAGGCGCTGCCTCGATGCGCCTCGACGCCTCACATATTGAGGCGTACGCCTCCGTAGAAAAAGGCGTAAACCTCGCCCGGACATTCGAGGCTTAAGCCTCAGTTCGCCCGACCTCCGCCTCGATTCGAGGCGCGCCTCGAGGCGTCCGCCTCGAACGCCTTTTTAATCGATGCCATCGACAAAGGTCTTTCCGACCTCCGTCTGCTGTTGACTACTGTGCTTTCGACCTCCTTCACCAACTACGGTTCTCCGACCTCTATCGCTAGAAAACAGTCTTTTCGACCTCCGTCGCTCGTCGACAACTGTCCTTTCAACCTCCTTCATTGACTATGGTCATTCCGACCTCAATCGCCAATAACAATCTTTCCAACCTCCGTCGCCTATCGACTATGGTCCTTCCGACTTCTTTCACTGACTATGGTCCTTCCGACCTCTATCGTCAGACAAGGGTCTTTCTGACCTCTGTCGCCCGCCGACAAGATCTTTCCAACCTCCGTCGCTCGCTGACTGCAGATCTTCCGATCTCCTTTGCCGATTATAGTCCTTCCGACCTTCATCGCCAGACAACGGTCTTTCCAACCTCTGTTGCCCGGTGACTATGATCCTTCTGGTCTCCTTCGTCGACTACGGTCCTTCCGACCTCCGTCGACTACGGTCCTTCCGACCTCCGTCGACTACGGTCCTTCCGACCTCCGTCGACAGACAATAGTTTTTTTACCTCTATCATCAGTCAACTATGGTTCTGCCGACTAAATGAACATGTCAATACTGATTTTTCTAATTCCCACCAAGTAATGCACTATATATGATGTATATTTGCTATATCAAATTAAGGCCTTCCCCCCCAAGGAAGGGCCTCATTTGTAATCGACTACAACACTAGTGGATTATTTCAAACTAGGGGAGACCCCATGGTTATCCTCCCTTTTCAAGGGTTTCCACATAAAAAACTCTGGTGTCTCTTATAAATGCTGCACTCTATTTTCTCTGATTGTGTATTATATTTTCGTACAATACTAAGACGTTAAACTATATATTTATCTGTTGCCGTGAATATTCAAGGACTCAACTGTTTGACGCCGTCATTGGAAACGTGATTCCCGACTGAGGGCAATTTTTTCTCCAACCTCAAAGGTCCTTCCGACCTCCATCGCCAATAACAGTCTTTCTAACCCCCGTCGCCTGTTGACTACGGTCCTTCTGACTTCCTTCACTGACTACGGTCCTTCCAACCTCCATCGCCTGACAACGGTCTTTCTGACCTCTGTCGCTCGCCGGCAATGATCTTTCCAACCTCTGTCGCCCACCGACTACGAATCTTCCGACCTCCTTCGCCGACTACGATCCTTCTGACCTTCGTCGCCAAACAACGGTCTTTCCAACCTCCGTTGCCAGCCAACTATGGTCCTTTCGACCTCCGTCGTCAGACAATAGTTTTTTTACCTCTATCATTAGCCAACTATGGTCCTGCCGACTAAATGAACATGTCAGTACTGATTATTCCAATTCCCACTAAGTAATGCACTCTAGATGATGTATATTTGCTACATCAAATTAAGGCCTTCCCCCCAAGGAAGAGCCTCATTTGTAATCGACTACAACACTAGTGGATTATTTCAAACTAGGCGAGACCCTGTGATTTTCCTCCCTTTTCATGGGGTTCCACATAAAAAATTATGGTGTCTCTTATAAATGCTGCACTCTCTATTTTATCTGATTGTGTTAGATTTTCTTGCAATACAAAGACATTAAACTATATATTTCTCTGTTACCGTGAATATTCCAGGACGCAATAGTTTGGCGCCGTCATTGTAAATGTGTTTTCCGACTAGGGGGGCAACCATTTTTGCTCCAACCTCAAAAAGTCATTCGGATTAATGTTCTGGCATCAGTTATTGCTGCATCAATTTCATGGGAATTAAATATGGACTAGGGGGGCAACCATGACTACAACCAGGGTCAAAAAAATTCCTCCAACTCTTTCAATATCCATGACGGTATATTGGGATCATAAAGTTCTAGCAAATGCAACGATGCTTTTAATAAATTTCAAGCTTTATACATTCCTTAGCTAGACTTCTACTTCTTAGGCAAGTTCTTAATCTCGACCTCAATTAGGCAAGGTCGTCAGACAACAATCTATCTGACCACCATTGCCCACAGACAACTATTTTTCCAACCTCCATCGCCCGTCGACTGCGATCTTTATGACCTCCTTTGCCAACTACTATCCTTATGACTTCTGCCTCCATTCAATGGCCTTTCCAGCCTCCATCGCCTGCCAACTACGGTCCTTCTGACTTCCTTCACCGACCACGATCCTTCTGACCTTCGTCGCCAGACAACGGTCTTTCCGACTTCTTTCGCCCGCCAACAACAGTCTTTCTAACCTCTGTTGCCCACTGACTATGGTACTTCCAATCTCCTTCTCCGACTATGGTCCTTCAAACTACCTTTGCCGACTATGGTCCTTCCGGCTACCTTCGCCGACTACAATCCTTTTGACCTCCGTCGCCATACAATAGTTTTTTTGATCTCTATCATCAACCGACTATGATCCTGCCAACTAAACAAACATGACAATATTGATTCTTCCATTTCCCACCAAGTAATGCACTCCATATGATGTATATTTCTACATCGAACTAAGGCCTTCCCCCCAAGGAAGGGCCTCATTTGTAATCGACTATAAACACTAGTGGATCATTTCAAACTGGGCGAGACCCCGTGGTTTTTCCCCCTTTTTCATGGATTTCCACATAAAAACTCTGGTATTACTTATGAATGCTGCTGATGAGGACATCCAACTTTGGAGAGTTTACCAGAGATGGGGCCGACGATCTACAACCACGATTGCATCGCTTTACTTTCGAGTCATCAGTTGTAATAGATTTATTATTATGTATGTATTGAGTTTATTATTGCATATTTTCCTTTTGTACCCTCACTTGAGGGAATAGTCCTATCTAAACCTTAAGGGACATGTTTGTCTTTTGTTTCCTTCATTGTATGGGGCAACCTAAAGCCTCCTCATCTTTTGAGGATGATGAATATTATTACAAAATTTTCTTGCATTGTGTCTTGGAGAGTTGAGGGCGTTTGAGCATGTTTGAAGACCCTAGGTGAGGTCAATGCTGACCCACCAACCGCATGAAGCGTCCGGATTCGTGGTTCCTCACTTTTCCCTAAACCCTAAGATCTACTTCCCCTCCATAATCGCCGGCCTACCTCTCTCTTCCCTCTTAGCCGCTGGCCTCAAGGACATTTTCCCTCCCTCCAAGCCGCCGACCCTAAAACCCCTTCCTCTTACAAGCTGTCGGCCCCAAGGCCTTTCCCTCCATCTAGTTGCCGGTCTTCAACCCTAACACTATACCTAGCCGCCGGCCACAGCTCCTCTACCCTTGCCTCCAAATTTCAAATTACAACATTAATGCTTTCCAAATTGGATGCAAACCACAATACGAAAATATTAATTGAAATTTCTTTCCTGAACTATTATGAGTTATTTTAGGAAAGTTTCTTAAATCAAGTTTATTTGAATTTTAAATGGGATTTGATTTAAAACAATCTCTCCTAATTCAAGATTCTAAATAGGGCAAGCTTTAAATCCCCACCTAAAAGCCCTACTCCCCCATAGCATGCCGCCAGCCTCTCTTTCCATATCTCTCCTACATTAAGTCCTTTTCCCCTTTGAGATCCTAATCAACTCCCTCTTCAAAGGAACGCCCTTCAAAAATTCCCTTTCAATCCCAATCAAATATGAAATTATTAACTCCCCCTCCCTGATCTTGGCCGACCACCTAACCTCTCCCTCCACCTCTTGTCCTTGGCTTGATACGTCACTAAAAGAAGGAAAGAAGAAGCAATACCTTCCCCTCTCTAGAACTTTGGGAAGTCTCCCTACCCATGAATGGCGGATCTAGAACTTGATCATGGTTTTGTATACAACAATCAAGGGTAGATTGACATTTTCCAGTCTCCGTTCTTCGACGTCAACTTGAGATCGACCAGACCATTGAAGACTACGTCGAAAGGATCATCTTCTTCCTCGCCACTGCTATCGACAAACAACTTTCTCCCATTCAGTAGTAAATTATTTCCAAATCTTGATAAAGGTGAATTTCTCCTCCAGGTCTTTTCCTTTCTAAGTTCTCCCTTTTAAATTGTGGAATCATAAAGGTTTTGTAACTTATCTAGGCTTAGCCAAACATCAAAAGTGTGAGTTAGTGGATCTAAGTAGTACATAATCTAAATGTTAATTTAGGGATTTCCTTTCCCATGCTATGTTAAGCTTGATTGAAAATGATTATTCATGATTCTAACTCTTATCGTGCAATTTGGCCTAAAGCTTAGCTCACATTGTGCTTGTTTTCAAGATTTGTTTATAATTGCTAAAAGTTAACTTAATTATTGTTGTTCTAATTTAGAAGGCGTGTAATTTCAAACATTAAATACTTACCTATGCATTTAGTTCTACATCAGCTGCACCATCTATTTTATCTGATTGTGTGTTGAATCTTTGTACAAAGCTAAGACGTTAAATTATATATTTCTCTGTTGCCGCAAATATTCCAGGACACAACAGTAATAATTTTTTTGGGGCAAGTTACCTAAAACATTGTTTGGGCATTTAGATATATATTACATAATTTTATGTATTTATATATCTAACATGGAAGTTTTATTTTTTATTTATATAATGCTTTAGTATCTTAGTCACATCAAAACATATTCATGAAAAGATGTAATTTCACTTCAAAATAGTTAATATTAGTAGTATTTTTTATATGGTTTAAAGATTTGAGTGTTATTTAAATAAATATAATAGTCCGATGCTAAATTTGCAAATATATTGCATGTATATCAATTCTCCAATATTGTTTTGTGGTAGCTGCTTTCAAGATTTGTTCTGACTTTAATTTTTTCTCTTCATCACACCAAAAATCCTAATACTGCAAAATAGAAGCATAAAAGAAAAAAGTTATGCCTACGGGAAGCTTGGTTTGGCTTCATGTTTTTATGGAAACCCCGCACACTTAAATGTCACACTGGTTTGTAAATAGTTGATAATATATGCTAAATTATGGTGAAATCACCGCACATAAATGTCTTGGCTCTCATCTTTAAGTGAATTTATGCTAAATGATGATCAAGTGATTGAGAATCTCATCATCTTTGCAGGTATTTCTGTTGTATATTTCTTGTCTGCATCAAACCATCATTGTGCTCAAACAACTCCCATTGTTGAGGCTCTTTGTGCCAGATATCCATCTCTTAACTTTATGAAGGTAAGCAGTTTTGAGTTCAGATAGTCTTGTATGCTTAATTCATCGTCATCATTCTGAAACTTTTTTGTGCTTGAATGGAAGGTTGAAGTCACCGAGAGCCCGGCCATCGCCAAGGCCGAGAATGTGCGGATTGTACCTACAGTCAAGATTTACAAGAATGGCGTAAAAGTGAAGGAGATGATCTGTCCCAGCCAGCAAGTTCTGGAGTTTTCGCTGCGACATTATGGAATCTAGAATTGGTCCATTTTTTTACTTTAACTCCAACTCCTTACTGAATCAAATGCCAGATCCGAGGAAGCTACATTAAACCCAATTTTTTACTATCTTTTTCCCTTCTACCTCACACGTTAAGGACATTTTCACCATGTTTTCCCTTAGCCCACCTCATCAATTCTTTGTAATTCACCTTCCTGTCTCATTCTGCTTTTCCTTGATAGCTTAGGACACCCATTAGCTCCCTGACAATAATTGTTGAGACGCTTAAGCTCTTTTACTTCTTTAGTTCTGCAGGTTTACTAGTTAAGTTGGGGATGCTCAGGAGGAGAGATGGCTACTTAAAGATTTGTTACATTTATAGACCATATACAAAGCGTTATAAGCCATTGATTTGCAACATTGAATGTATGTTTCCATTTTTATGAATAAGAATTCAAATTCTTTTCGGTCTGTAGTTATAATTAGTGATGGAGGGCATAAAGTTAAAGATGGGATCCGGTATGCCGCCGGTAATTATCCGGCGGTCGCCGGCGCTTTGACCGTCGGAATTTACCGGTTGTTATAGCCGCCGGAAAGTTTAGCCGACAGAAAATAGAGCCACAATTTATTTCGTACCTGATTTATACTAACGGTTCAGGAAAACCGCCGGTATATTCTCCAACCACAAAAAATGTAATATGAATTGTCGAAAAATGCTGCTGATAATTGACAATTTTGGTGTTATGGGATTGTTTAGTCAAATGGGGCACGTTTAGGTTTGGCAGTTGTGCTTCATTCATCCGCATTAAATGGATTCATCCTCTACTTTGTCTTTGTCTGCCACAACTTTTCTGCCACATTTTTAAAGCTGCTCAGGTTTCAGCTTGTTCTATAAGGAAGAAATAAGAATGGAGTTCATATGTTGTTTATTCAAGTAAGTTCTTACAAGTAATATTCCTTTATTTTGTTCAAATTAGTAATAGAATAAATTTGAATATTTCTCTTTTAAATTCTTATGGTTAAAATGAATAACTTTGATTTCTAATATATTTATTTCTGTACGAAAAATATATTTGTTGTTAAATAAATATTTATTAAAGGTTTGATGCTAAGTTTTATAAGGGATTTTATAATGTTCAATTAAATTTTCCTAAAAAATAAAATTTTTAATTAAATATTCGATATTAATATAATATATATTAATTTAAATCGCAAGTTTTAGTTAAATTAATCATATCACATTGCTCGCAGTCAACATTTCAAGTAAATTGCACGTGGTTGACGTATCTATTTTATTGAAAAGGGTATGTTTGTTTATGTTTATTAAATAAAATTTAAGTATCAATAGAAATGTATATATAAGTAGTGCGCTTCCTAAAAGAAAAGAGATTTAGGTGGGGTCAGCTACATTAATTCTTTTTCCCATTGTGTCTTGCTAAGAGTTAAATTCACATTTAAATCTAATAAAAAATTGTCATTTTTAATATTTTCTAATCAAGACTTTTTAAGTATACCTCTACCTTTCTTTACATGGGCTAGATCTAATATATCACCTTTATTTCATTGAGTAAGAATAATTTTGTCGCTTGAGTAGGCAATACTGAAGATAATTATAGCACACTTGAGTCCTCGTGTGATTGACACTCTTCTAATATCCTTTATTACTTGATCAACCCATGCAATTATGTAGCTTTGAATATCACACACACATATTTAGTAGCAACAAAATCCTTATCAGCCACTCATCAGTTACACTTGATCAAACCTATGTCCATGATCTAGAGGTTGAGCCAAACCCTTCAAAGAACCTTCTTGAAATGATTTGACCCATCATTGATCATTGAATGCCTTGGGCTAACCTACTTTGGCCAACTTTTAGCAAAATACCAAAAATGTCAAAAAACTATGAAAATGGGGACTTGGCTTAACCTTACCAACCTAAACTTGGCCATTTGACCCTAAAATCTCCTAAAAACTTCCTTGAATACATCTAAAACAATATGAGCCATTGAATCAACACGACTCACCATGGTTGAGTATGCTTCACTTGACATATGCACCCTTTTTAATGTCCAAACAAAATCTAAACCTTAGCATAGTGTTCTAATCCCCCTAAAGAATTCTTAAAACTCACCCAAGCCCATTAGAAACCTTGGCCCATCATGGTTTGGAATGGTTGAACAAGCTAATTAGGAATTTCTTATGTGACACATACACTCTTCATATGCATTCAAACCCAAATTTTGTCAAACATTGGACCCAAACCTATGCCAACAACATGCTTATATCCCAAACTACTCCCTTAGCCAACCTTGGCCTTAGGTAGCTTGGGTCACCCACTTAGGCTAACCTAAATTAGAGTCAGTTAAACTATATCAAAGCTACCATGCGACCCAATGCATTGCTTAAAACTTAATTGAATCTAGTCCAAACTTGGGAGCCCAAGTTTTTAATAGAACTCAAACTCATTTGCTTTTAATTATGACCATCTAATATAAAAAGTCACCCTTAAGCCTCCAACTTCCTCTAGACATTTACCTGCACTATAGGGGATGTATTTCAATTAGCTAAACTGCCTAATATGGCTTCAGATGGATGAAATTCCATATATATACATTTTTAATTCTCATCAAACACTCTTATTTCTAAAGGTGCTAGGTTTTCGTGTCATACTCTCTAAGTAAATTGAGAGTGAGAGTGATGAATTCCTTCCAAATCCCTACCTCCAAGAGCCTCCTAATGTGAATTGGAGTGAGCTCCAATGAGATTTCGATGGCGAAGAAACACTTTTCAATTCGATCTTTCCCAAGTCAATCCCTAAATAAGAAGTTTTCCCAAGATCCAAACAAACCAAATCCAAGCAAAATCCTAATTTATCAACAACTACACTAAGGTATAACCCAAACATGAACTTACTAGAATAAGGTTATGGGACATGATGAAGAGAACTTTCAATCTATGGTGATCTAACCATTTTATTAAAGGTTCCTATTATCTATATCATACTAGATCAATTAGGAGGGATTCAATTGAGTAGAATTCATAGATCAAGCAATTATACATTAATCTATAAAAAATAAGGATAGAGGTAGAAGATGAAATCAATATTGTCCATCCCATTTGATTTCACTCAATGGTATTTGTCACATCTTATCAATTATTGTGCATCCCGTCATAGTTTTAAAGCTGTAAACATCATTTTTTTTATCACAAATCAAAGGATTGAGGAGAATGTTACATTATCATAATGATTTGTTGCATATTAATTCATTAATTAGGGACTACTACACAAAAAGTGCTATCCACTTAGCAACCATGTTTGTAATAGTTAGATTTATGAATTTTAATTCCAAATATCTTAGTAGAACTTTGAAAATTTATAGTTAATCATCTAGTGGATGAAATTTTATATATAAACCCTTTATAGATTTAGGAAAATAGTGGTTATTGAGGAATGTGTAAAATACCCCTGATTTTTTCCGAAATCATTTGGACTCTCCAGTGCCCTCCATTGAATTCACAAACTTATAACTCAGATTTTGTCCTAAAGTTTTGAAAGTTCACATTGCAGAATCCAAAGAGAATTAAGTTGTGGATTATGTGTAGATATACAAGGGTTAGATAGCCAATGAATTTACCTTGATTTTCCCTAATTAAATCATTAAATGTTTAAGATTAGACACCTTTATATATAATATATATATATATATATAAGCAAACGTTCGTGTATATGTTATAAACATTCTACTCGTGGTGCGATGTTAATATTTCATGTTCAACATACACTAAACATCATCAGAGAATTAGGGCTTGAGATTTAGTTTCTTTGGTTATATGTATTTGAAAAAACCTATAATTTTTATTTTTCTTGAATTAGTTAATATAAAAAGATGTAAGTAAGCTTAGAAACCATGTTCATATACACCAAGCGAGTAAAACTACATATTTTAATTTTTTGAAGATCATACTAGATGATCTAGATTGTACTATAAAATTTACGAAATTAAAAATTAATTAAAATATTTAATTGAATCATATAAATTTTAAATTAAAAAAAAACTAATTGTAAAATATGAAACAAATCATACAGGTTGATCAATTATAATTAGTAGTATGTTTGACCATTTAATATTAAGTAATATTTTGAATTTTGAAATAATTATATTGGGCAATTTCAATCGTACTGGATAATTTTAATTGTAATTTACGATATCATTAATTTTTTTTTAATTTAATCCCCATGATTAAGTAATAAAATCAAAATTAATTATAATTAAGGATCACATTATACAAAATTACTCTTTGTACTTTACAAACTTAGAAGTGAATAGGACGATAATTAATCACCCAGGATTCATCCAAGATGATATATAATTCAATTAAATTAATCATACTGTACAGTTAAGGTTTGTAATTGATGATCAATGCAACTTTTTTTAACTGATCATATTGAGCACTACTCATTTTACAATACAAGGTATATTAGAACTAACCATACTATATGATCTACAAGTCGCACTATACAAAATGTGACGGCTTAATAAAAAATTATGGTTTTTTTGAAGCCTAATATTTAAATATCTCTTAATTCATTTAAGAGTCTTTTGACTATTTGAGGGTGTGCTTTTTTCTATGAGAAAGGGTTTAAAGAGATAGTTTATGTTGCAATTATGAACTCAAGTACTGTGATTTAGATGATAACAAATATTATTGGACTTTTTATTATGATATTTTAATTCATTATATATCTATTTTGCTCTACTCACTAACATTTCAGGTCTACCGTTCACTTTCAGCTCAATATTGGATAGATTAGGGTTGAGTCTGTTTGTAATTTCAACTTCAATATACTTTTACCTTTCTTGAGTTAAGTCATGTATATGGTAGATACTAAGCTAACTAACCTTGCACACACACACTCAAGGGAGTAAGTTGGCGAGCCAGAAAAAATTTATTTTTGAAATAATCATATAGTATGATTTGTTAAAATAGAAAACTTTAATTAGGGCCCCTCAATTAATTGAGAGTGATTAAACTCATTATAATGCATGATCTATATTGTATAGGATGATCAATTATAATCAACAAAATAACTGCTAATTATAATTTAGGTAATATTTTTATATTCAAAATATGTGTTTAATCATATCGTATGATCATCATCGTACTTACGATCTATGATAATCATGCATGAATTGATCCTATGATTGGGGTTTAATTATGATTAAATTGTTTAATAAAATCATATATGATGATCAGAGATGATCGTACTGTATGAACCAATTCCTGCATGGTATGATAATTAAACACCTCCCATCATCCGAGATGAAAAAACCTTAATTTTTCATTGATTGTACCGGATGATCCCTAAACTTTGTATGGTATGAACTGATCACTATATGGGATGATATTTAATTGCCAGCTATAGTACTAGATGGTTAGTTCAATTTCTTAAACTAATCATACAGGATGATCGCATGATATTACATGATGATTAGTATAATCTATTGAATAGATCATCCAAACTAGTGTAATTTATATTGGTTGACAGTGCTATTTTAAACTAATCATACATGATGATCTCAGATTGTACTGGATGATCAGAAGCGCCATATTGAAATTTAGGGATTCTTTGGAGGCTCTCTATTTAAGCTGTCATATTATCTTATAAGACAATCTTTTATTGTTGAGTTATTTGAGAGGGAGCTTAGAGAGAGATGAGGAGAGCTTTAGGAGAGAAAAAACAAAGAGTTCTTGTGATGGGGAGTTATGAGAGCTTCACAAGGTAAATCTAAGCAAAGTTCCTTCCAATCTTCTTAAAGTCTCTATTTTGATTCTTGGGTGGCTCAGAGCATACATACATTATGATTAGGTTTATACAATACGAATAGAACAACTTGTTAAATTTAAATTTTTACCTATTCTAATGAACGGTGGGGTTTCTAATTATAACAGATCATCTAGCATGATGTAGTATTCATACTATACTTTTAGTTATATTTTAAAGTTCTTTTTTTTCCAAAAAAGAAATTATTTTAATTAATTTCTATAACACCGTATAGTAATGTACCATTAAAAATTAAAATATTTAAAATTTATTATTTTACCTTGTGTATGTTTTGTATGGTCCCAGGCGAGCATAAACCCTTACAAGGCTTGAGTCAAGAAATTAAAAACAAATAAAAAAATTATAGACTCTTTCAGCCTAACCAATCATACCCCATCTTGATCCCTGAATCTTCAAATACATTGCATATTGTACCCGAAATGTTATTTAACACACAAATAAATATGCATTATAAATATTAGAAGAAATAAAGAGGTAATCAATAATATTTTTCATTATCAAAATCATAAACTCAGGAGCTTGAGTTGCAACAACTTCCCTCTTTTTGATGATGGAAAATATTATTGGTTGAATTTAAGAACTTAAAATTTTCTCCAAATCTCTCCCTCAAAAAAAGAATTTTTTTAAATAATAGGGGATTTTTTTAACTAATTAAAAAAAAACTAAATAAACAAAAAATAGATAAACAACTGTAGCTAACCACAAATATAACTAACCACAATACATTCTACCCCTTTGACATTATCAAAAAGAAAATATAAAATGAAACACATAAGTTAAACTATATGTATAAGAAAATAATAACATAAAAATAGAAGCTAAAATATGAAATCATGCTTAAAACATAATAAAAATAAAAACACACAAAACATATAAACAAATACACAAACAAACCTTTACATACTTATACCTGATCTGTATTAACAATTGAATCCTTGATTATTTAGCATAAGGTTGTTACCTCGTTATCTTGCTCTTGTTCTAATGATTCATAAGGTAAGTCTGCCCAAGAGATTTTTTATTTCTTACCATTTTTCTTTTTTTTTTTTGTTTTTTTTTTTGCCCTTTTTCTTTATAGGATATGGTTTTAAATTTGAGCATTCATATTTCAGATGTTCTGGTTTCCTATACAAAATGTAAATAATGTCTGAAGAAAACTTGACATTTTTACATTTTCTTCACTTTTGTTGATACTTATGCATGTGCTTCAGTAGACTTTCAAATTTGTTTATTATTAAGGTCATCTAATCATTCACATCATTTTCTAAGCCATCTTTATCTTTGTATTTTGATTTTAGCACTATAACATATTCATCACCTACGTCCAAAAGTCTTTCACTCACACTTTCCTTATAGGCAATGAGTGAGCCGAACAGATTATCAATAGAATAAATATTCAAGTCTTTTGATTCATAAATAATAGTGACTTTGGAATCAAATTTATCAGGAAGATAACGTATAGTTTTTTTGTCCTTTTCTAAGTTTGAAAGTTCTCTACCTAAAGCATGTAATGACAACATAATCGTAATAATCCTAGTATACATGTTTAAGATAGTCTCATAAGATTTCATGTGAAAGGGTTCATAGTCATGTAATAATATGATTAATTAAGATTATTTGACTTCACTACTACCTTCAAATGTAATGCATAGTTTATCCCAAACTTTTTTGCCATTGATATAGGTAGAGACAATCATAAAATATTCAGAAGTTAAAAGATAGAAAAAATAATTCAAGCATTTAGCATTCAATTGAGTTTTGATTTATTCAATTCAACTCTATTCAATAGAAGGAATATAAATTTTAACTCCATCTACATCAAGTAATTATATAGAATAACCAATTTGAATCATATGCCACATTTGATAATCAATTGATTGTAAGAAAGTAGACATGTGAATTTTCCAAAAATCAAAAAAATATTTTTAAATAAAGGTGGTCGTGTAATCTAATAGCCTTCCACAATGTTACAATTTCCAAAATTAGCCATAGATCATTTTTTGAATTGTTTTCTAAAACTCTATTTTTGAATCATGCTTTGATACCACTTAAAAGTTCGAGAAGTTTGTAAGACCTTAAGGAACTAACCTGAGGCTCACTAATACGGAAGTAAACAATTCTATCATTTGATGGGAAAGCTAGAACACTTATCAAAAGTTACAAAGATGGTGATGGTAATCTAATAAATATAATATAATATCAATCAAAGATTTTCAATGAAGTAGTTATAATAAAAAATAAAATGCTGAAAAATAAAATTCAGAAAATAAAATAAAAAAGTACTCACCAAATTTTATAATAGTTTGGTCAAACCATAACCTACGTCCACTCCCCGGAGTCACCTACTCCAGGTATTGCACTAAATATTTAGTGACTCTCCTTTAGCTCCCAGAGCTTGGCGGAGAATCCCTTACAAACTCTCTTCCAACTCAATGCAGTAAAGGATTGTACTGCTTTAAGAGGACGAGAACCTTGATTCATTTTCACCTTCCCCGATGAGGCAGAAAACCAAGTCTCCTTTTTACCCTCTTGGAGAGGCAGAGAACCTTAAATCACTTTCACCTTCCCCAATACAGTGGAGTTGTCGGATCCTTTGACAACAAAGAGATTTTCTTCTTCTCAAAACTTCCCTCAAGGCAAACCTTGAATATGATGGTACTATGATGCTAGATTGTTGGAGCAACCATATGAAATACCCTCAAGACTCTCTTGAACCCCACAAGGATCTTCTCCCTCTCAAACTCCACCCTTTCCTCTCTCTCTCTCTCTCTCTCTCTCTCTCTCTCTTAAGGCTCTCTCTTCAAGTTTTCTCCAGAAGAATGGACACTCAATGCATGCCAAAGACTCTTACAAAGTCTTATGAGAAAGCTTAAATAAAGGTATTCAAAAACCCTAAAAATTTAGTTCAGTCATCAAAGATTAAAAAGTATGATCGTAGGATTGTCTAGTACGATGTGAAAAATTTGACCTATTAGTATTGTACATTCACCAATTAGTATAATATAAATAGTAAAATTTACCTATTAGTATTGTACGATCATCAGTACGAATATTAATATGAAAAGTTTAATTTTTTTGTTATTATTGTACGATCATCATTATGAATGACCAATCATACAGTATAATTACTTTAATCAAAATGCAATTCATCTAGTATAAATCACAGGATGACTAAATTTGTCTCCGTTGATTGTATAGTATGAACCAGTTTATAAAGTATGATCAAAATATCAAAATTAAGTAGATTTGATTGATTAATTATATAATTAAATTAGGTAATATTTTAAATATTATACCATACAATTAGGTTTGTATAGTATGAATAAAATAACTTTTTAAATTCAAATTTTTGTTTGATTTAATGAATAAAGGGGTTTATAATTATAACATGTTGTGTATCTATTTTTTAGAAATCAAATTTTGATGATAGAAAACACCTCTATTTTACTACGACTGCCTTGCCTACAAACATTTCAGAACCATAGGATCAAGACTATAATTTGAAGCACAGCTCAAGATTGGGTAGATTAGGTTTGAGTCAGTTTGTAAACCTTTTTCTTTCTTAAGTCAATTTTGTAATAAATATGATTCATGATGCTAAGTAACATTGCACACACACACTTGGGGGAATTTCTGACTGTTTCATAGAGTTTACTTTTTTTGGTAATATCTTCCTGGATTATCCATAAATCGTCCTCTACATTTTGTTCAAAAACAAAAATCCTAATTAGGGCATCCTAGTTAAGGAAGCTGTCATTAAGTCGATCGTCCTGAATGATATTTGTATCGTCCAGGATGATATGCTCAGATCAGAAAGAATCAGCCGCCAAATCAATTAAGGCATGAATTATTTTTGTACATCATCAGAATGATGTCTTGGATGATGAAGCACAATTATACCTAAATTAATCTGATAATTAAGGAAAGAAATTAAGATTTGATTGATATGATCACATCATCCTGGATGATCGCAGGATCATCCGAGACAATCAGTTCAAAAGCCTTAGTTATTTTAGGATGACCAAAAATCATATAATATCTATTCAATACGATGTTTTGGACCATTTTCCCTAATTTAAACTAATCATTCGGGACGAACGTGAGATCATCCTAGACGATCAAGTCAATTTTGCATCATGTGTGATGGTCTAGACAAAATTTTGCAATTTGAACTTATCGTCCATGACGATATACCATTATCCTGCATGATGTGAACAAATTTATTCTAATTGTCTCAAATTGTCCTAGCTGATTAGACTTAAATTGCACTAATTATACAAGAAGATATTTCTATCGTCCTGGACGATAAAGTCGGCAAGTTGTATTTAATGAGCTATTCCAAATCTCTTCTATTTAAGAGCTCTTGTTCTTACCTTTAGACAATCTTTTGTCGTTTTCTTGACCTGAGAGAGCCAAGAGGAGAGGGAGAAAGAGGGAGAGAGAGGGAGGAAATTGTGAGGGGGATTTTGTGAGAGGGTTTCATGAAGGTTGCCCTAAGCAAGGTTCCAAGTTGTCTTCTCTAATCATCATCCTTCATCGTTGGGTGTTCAAGGGAGGTCTTCTTCAGCAATCGATCAAGGTTCTCTGCCTTCTTTAGGAGGAAGCAAAAGGAGTTGGGTTCTCTGCCTCACCGGTGTCGGTGGAAAGGAGTTTTTGTAAGGGCTTCTCCGCCTTGCTGTGGGAGAAAAAGGAGAGTCACTTTGTTTAGTGCAATACCCAGAGGGCGCCACCAGGGAGTGGATGTAGGTCGAGTTGACTGAACCACTATAAATCTCTTTGTGCTTTTACTACTATTTTTCTGCATTTAATTTTTGCACTATTTATTTTCATTATGGTGAACTTTGGTTTGATGAGTTTTGATTAAAGAAACTTTTAAAATACCAATTCACCCTTCTCTTAGTTAGCCTTGGGCTAGTTCATAAGGGCTTAACATCTCTAACAAACTTTCAAGTGGTATCAGAGAGGGATGTGGACCTCCGAAAAAGCACTGCACGAACGGGTCAATTGGAAGGGCCGATTGGATCGTGTATACGACAAACCATTGAGGATAGATGCTGTCACCAACACACCTCGATGGGTAGTAATATACACGACCTAGTCACAGGTTTCCCCCACCCGATATGACAGCTCGAGTGGGGTTTAGTAGATGTGGGACCAAGTTTCACATGGGTGCAAGCCCCCGTGGTTAATTACATTCCAAGCCGGAGCCCGAGAAAACTCTCGATTAAGGATCATACATTATCCCTTCCTAAAATATGGGATTGACACATGAGTATAGACTAAGAAGTCCTACTCAAAAGAAAGAAAGGTCCCAAGGGCTCAATCAACATGCGTGGCTCATACTAGCACTCGGAGGTTCTAGGGTACTAAAGGGAAACTGGAGAGAATAAAAGTCAGGCATCAAATCACATGCGTGAGAGAAAAGATGGAGGTGGCATCATCCTATGACGTTGATAAGTAGGATTTATAGTCCCTGAAAGGAAGGGACCTACCTACTATTTAAGGTATACTATGAGACCGAGTGTAGTATCCTCGAACTCTAAATCTAGAATGGGCTTAGTATTCTACTCAACACTAAGACCCGTGTCATAGCTAATACAGTGCAAAACCTGGACTTACCCCGGCCTGGATTGGGGAGCCAGTTAACCACCTAATCACTTTAAAACCATGATATCAAGTTATTTATGATAGATGGGTGGGTGGTACAGTTCTTTGGAAATAGGACTGACATCTAGAGAGTTTCCTAATTGATCCTGAACTTATGTGGGGTGAATGCCCCTAATAAATGCAATTAAATTTTAATTAATTGGTTACTAGTGCAATGCATGCTAGTTGAAAAGTCAGCTCATGAATGCTATAGAGTTTTAAAAATAGGCTTATAAAAAATAATTTTTTAAAAAGATTGGGTCTCCCTTAGTCCAGCACTTCATCCTCATATGCCAGATTATTCGGACTATAGCCGCAGACAGGGAGATGTCTTATAACAAGAAAAGAAATATACAGTAATATGCATGCGACCACATATGATTCCGGCAGTTCCCTAGGTTCGTTAAGTTTCTATGTTATTTAGACTTAAATTTTTAGAAATTAGTTATGAGTAGAAAATGTTTTATCGTCCTTAGAGAGCCTAACGAAATCCAGGCGAAAACAAAAGCGACATGCAAGAAAGAAACATAGAAAAAGTAGGTATTTCTACTGCACAATCAATGTAAACACATAAATATAAATCCAACAAATTAATAGGAAAATTGCCCTTATTACAACCCAGATATGTAGAAAGTAAAGTGGCCGAGCACCACTGCCAACAACCCGGATTTCTAAGCCTATGACAGACGCAAATGACTTTGAGTGGGATATTAGTCTTCAGATCTTCAGTCTTCTTTGGATCACTTCTCCTTGGACTCCTTGGATCTCCCTCCTTGGACTCCTTGGATTTCTCTTCTTTGGACTCCTTGGAAATCTCCTCCTTGGACTCCTTGGATCCGTCGTGGCTTGAATATCCAAACGAAGAGATAATTCTCCCTTGGTAGGGGGTATTGTCTTTTCTCTTTGGATATCTAAAGCCATCCAACTCGATCTTTCAAATAGAAGAAGACTCTCCCCTTTAGGGATGCCTTCTTCTTTTAGAATTCGAGTTGGATAAGAATATCAACACTGAAAGACCATTTTCTCAACTCTTTACAAATTATTACAAATATTACATCAAATGAAAATGAAAAATTCTAGACTCCCTACATGGTTATCCTAATAAAAATTACAAGCAGTTTATATATGAAAATAAAACTCAACCCATTGAAGCTGTGCCAAGCCATGCTCTTAATTATGAGGGCTAAGCAGTCCACTCTGT
>NW_021319625.1:149986-168361 GCF_001605985.2 Dendrobium catenatum
TAAAAATAGATTTTAAATATGGCAGGGACACGTGGCCTCCTCGGATTGGCTCCGCAGTTCATGCCAATCATTGGCGTCGTCGCCAATGATTGCGGCAATCATGAGCCACTTATCCACAACGAGATCACAGCCATTGATCTAAAGATCAATGGCTGCGATTTCGTGCATTTCAAAAGGCTTGAACCGAAACCCTATAATGGTTTTTTGCCTCGTTCTCCAAAAATATTCAACGAAACGTGATGAAATTTGAAACGTAGGCTCTATACATGAAGAGCATTCATGGGGAAGTGTTTTTTTGGCTTAAAAGAAGCTTTTTAGAAAGCTATTTTATCCTTTGTGATGTGATTTATTCTAAGGGTTTTTAAGAGATCTAACCATTGGATTTTTGTGTTCTTAGGCTTCTTGAACTTGTGGGATACGCACGAATAATTCTCCTCTTGAAAGCACGATCGAACGAGCTCCCGATTGGACGGATCAAATCCTTGAACGTCCTAGGCCTCGAGTTCGTCGGGATCTCGGCGCCGACGATTGACCTCATTAGTTTTGAGTGGGGGAAGGTCGTGAAACACTCCAAGGACTCTCACACAAAATTTTAGAGCTTGAGGGGGCTTGGAGAAGGAGAAAGAGCAAAAAAAGTCCTTCCAAATACATCTAAAAAGCATATTTAAGGCCCTAGGGTGCCAACCGACAGCTAGGATCAAATCTCAGGGTAATTGGGAGGGAAATTAAGTCATGATTGCCGTGGTTTTGAATTTTGAATCAAAGGGAGTCAATTTGAGCCTTAAATGAGCCTTAATTGGGCTCTAAATAGGTTATTATGACCTATTAATGGCTTGATTTGACCAAGTCAACATTTTACTTGGTCAAATAAGTCAATTAGGTCAATGGAGTCAAGGGATTGGGCCATGAAGAGGTTTAAATACATTTGAAATTGATTTGGGCTCTTAATGGGCCTAATGAGTCAAAATTGACCCATTAAGGTTTGGATTGACCAAGTTTGACTTGGTCAACCTGGCCCATTGAGTCAAAGGGAGTGAGATCTGGTAAAAAGAGAGGTCAACAAGGGATTCATAAAAACAATGTTTGAAAACTTTTTAAATTTTGATCCATGGCTAATAACGGTAATCATAATACTTTGGAAGGGTATTCTATTACCCGACTACCTTTATTTGACAATATTCCTTTTGATTTTTTGAAAACTCGCAGGTCTACGTTTTTATAATCAATTGCCTATCGCATGTGGATGCTTGTTAAAGAATGTTATACACCACATTCTCGTGAACTTAATGGAATTAAAATTAAAATTCTTTTTATTGAATGAACTTTTGATGAAAGAGATTAACACAACTTAATGCAAAATGCTTGAACTATTTTTCTGTGCATTAAAATCTGAAGATTACATTCGTGTTTCAGCTTGCACTAGTGGTAAAGAGATTTGGGAAAAATTGGGCATTACTTATGAAGGAATTAATGAAGTTAAGCAATCTCGTTTGAATATTCTATCGCATGAATATGAATTTTTTCGTATGAAATCTTTTGAATCAATTTTTGAAATGTATATAAAGTTTACTCAAATCATTACCTATTTGCATGCCTTAGGAAGAGAACTCACCAACTATGAAAAAGTGAACAAATTTTAAGATACTTGCCTTCCTCTTTTGATGCTAAGATTATTGAAATTACTGAATCCAAAGATTTGAATACTTATTAGATTGATAACTTACTTGGATAACTCATTGCTTACGAGCAAGGGGTGAATCAAAGAAATCTTGATGCAGGTAAGAAAAAGAAGGAGAAAATTGTGGCACTGAAGGCCAACAACACATACACTTAATCTTCTGGGTCTGAAAGCGATGATGTTGCCTTAATCACAAGGCAATTCAAAAGTTTTCTAAGGAAGAAGCAAAAGAATCATTAAAAGTGGAATAAAGGTAAGGGAAACAAAAATTTTAATAGTTATAATATTATGATTTATTTTGAATGCAAAAAGCCAGGACATGTTAAAGCTGATTGTCCTACTCTTAAGCCTCACCTAGCAAGAAGAAGGGTGAGGAGAAACCCAAGTTAAAAAAGGACAAGAAGAGGTTCCAAAAGGCATTCTGGGCTGACTCTACTTCAGACTCCTCTGAGACTAAAGCTGAAGAGGAGACAACAAACTTATGCTTAATGGCTAACGATCATCTTAGTCAAAGTGACCAAGAAAAGGTATGTGAACTAATCTATGAGCAATTACTTAACATTTCTGAAAAAATTCATGCATCATATAGAAAACTTAAGAAATCACATGCTAGCTTAAAATTGGAGTTTTTAAATTTATAAAAAGAGCATTAAATCCTTTTTAAAGATCATTCTATAATTGATATCAATCACATGTCATTACTTGATGAGTTTGGTGCATTAAACAAAAAGCATAATGAATTATCTTATGCACATAATTATTTAAAATCATGCCATGCTAAGTTAGAAAAAGAGTTAGCAAAATTCAAAGCTTCTAAAAATAAATCATTGCATACATCACACAACCTTAAAAAGAAGCATCACCACATGAGTAGATTAGTACATCCTTTTTCTGGTGTTAGATATTTTTCATGTGGCATGTTAGGACTCATTGCTCATACTTGCACCATTCATTGTAGTTCAAATTAGGTATGGAGTCCCAAATTGCTTGATTCATAGCATAACACCATGCATTGTATTCTACTTTCCATAAGAAGGGATCCAAACATGTTTGGGTTCCTAAATATGACATTTGTTGATTTTGTAGGCTTGCTCTCACAAAAAGCCTCATTAGAGCATGTGGTACCTGGATAGCGGATGCTCATGACACATGACTAGAGATGCTAATCAATTCATTTCGCTGGAGGCTAGGGCTGGAGGCAAGGCCACTCTTAGAGACAATACCAACAGGAAAGTGGTGGGCGCATGTATAATTGGAAACTCCAAGAATATTTTTATTGAAAATGTTTTGCTTGTAGATGGACTAAAACACAACTTGCTCAACATCAGTAAGCTATGCGATAAAGCCTTCATCATAAAATTCTTGACTAATACTTGCATCATAAGCTTAAATAATAATAATATTTTGCAGGGAAAGTGGATCAACAATGTTTACATATTTGATTTAAATAATATTGAATATGATGCTTCATTTTTTTTAAAAACTGTTACTGATGATTCATGGTTGTGGCATAGGAGATTATGTCACGCCAGTATGAAAATCCTTAGAAAAGTGACCCAGAAAGACCTAGTTAGAGGTGTCCCCAAGCTTATGTTTTCAAAAGACCACCTTTGTGATGTCTGCCAATTAGGAAAGCAAGTCCACTCCACTTTTCAGTCCATTAAGGACATTAGCACATCTAGACCTTTAGAAGTCCTTCACATTGATTTGTTTGGAACAATTACCACTGCTATCTTAGGAGGGAAAGTCTATGATTTTGTGATTGTCAATAACTACTTGAGGTTTACTTGGACTAGATTTCTGTCACATAAGAATGAGTCTTTTGATGAGTTTAGAGCCTTCTTGACTTGGATCCAGAAAAAGCTAGGTTGTGAGATTTTGACCATCCATAGTGTCCATGGGGGAGAGTTTGAAAATGAGAGATTTGGAGACTTTTGTGAGGAATAGAGGATTAACCACAACTTCTCAGCCCCTAGAACCCCTCAGCAGAACGGGGTAGCTGAAAAGAAGAATTGGACCTTAGTTGAAGCTGCTAGAGCCATGCATGCTCAGTATTCACTTCAAAAATACTTCTGGGCTGAAGCGGTAAACACAACTTGTTATGTGTTGAATAGGGTGAATGTTAGAGCCAAACTTGATAAGACTCCCTATGAGATCCTTAAGGGTAGGACACCTAACCTTTTCCACCTTCATGTCTTTAGTTGTAAGGTTTTCATTCATAATAATGGGAAGTCTCACTTAGGAAAATTTGACCTAAAATCTAATAAAGGAGTGTTCTTAGGATATTCTAGTGTTGGTAAGTCTTTTAGAGTGTTTAATAAGAGGACTTTGGTGGTGGAGGAGACTACTCATATAGTGTTTGATGAATCTGATCCTAGGAAGCCTAGAGTTGAGGATGATGATGATGTTGGAGAGATTACCACTAGAGTAAAAAATTTGGAGAAGAGGGTAGAGCCTCAAAACACTGATGGAGTAGGAGATATTACGCAAGGAGTAGAAAATGTAGATCTAGAGGAAAGGGTTGAACCTACACACATTTTGCCTAGAGATTGGAGATACTCTTCATGTCACCCTAAAGATCTGATCTTAGGAGACCCTTCTAATGGTGTTAGGACTAAGCATGGACTTAGGAAGGAAGTGAACCACTATGCCTTTATCTCAATGACTGAACCCACCAACATCAATCAAGCCCTTTCTGATGAGTTTTGGATTTTAGCCATGTATAAGGAGTTAAACTAATTTGCTAGGATTGATGTTTGGGAGCTTGTAGAATGACCTAAGGGATAAAGTATAGTTGGAACCAAGAGGGTCTTTAAGAATAGGGTGAATGATTCTGGTGTGGTGGTTAGGAATAAGGCAAGATTGGTGGCTAAGGGGTACAACTAAATAGAAGGGATAGATTTTGAGGAGACCTTTGCCCCTTGTTGACCTCAATTTTCTCTTGAGCACCTTCGATCGATTTCATTGAAGCTCATCAAGCCCAATTTGAGCTCGAATCGACTCGACTTGAGTCAGATTAGACTTGACTGTGTTCAACTAGACTCGATTAGTTTATTCCAATTGCACCGGCTCAAACCCAAGCTGACTCGAATTGAGTCAAATTTGGACTCGAGTCTAACCCGATCTTAGCCAATTTGGTGTGATTTAGCTCAATCTAATCCTGTTAAAATCCATTTGACTTGCTAAATAATTTGAATTTATTTTCCTAAATCTGGTAATCACATCGACGGCTCCGATTTCCCCAAAAGCTGAAGTTGACCATTGCCGCAGTATTCAGTCGTGTGAGCCCTTAACGAGAGGTCGATTTGAACGACTTTAGGCAAGAATAGAATGTCGCAGGGCCGGTTTTGGTGTTTCGAGTGAAGCAGAGCATCGAAAGATGTTTAGAAGGCTTGGAGGAAGCCTTCGTCTCCCTCATTCTCACGAAGACTCTCTCTCTCTCTCTCTTGCTCTCGTTTGGAAGCAACCCCAGGTGAATCCCGACCCCCCTCCTCCTCTCTCTCACGTGAGCCCAGGCGGACCAATTCCTTCACTCTTTCTCCCTCTCTAGCGTGAGCCAGAGGACCGAGCTCTTGCTCCTGTCGCTCCTGCCTTCATCCGAGTCCAGAAGTCGATGACCTCCCTCTATCTGATTCGTCTTTAGGACCAAACCCTTCACTCACGGATCTCTCTCCCTTTCTCCTCTCACAAGCAGGTAACTCCTTCCGTCTCTAAAGTTTCTCCTCCTCCTTCATAATCACTCTCATCTTCCCCTATTACTTACATTGCCTCCTCCCCCTTTTTTCTTCTCCATGCTATGGAAAGTTATGGCAATGAGATTCATTTATCCAAGTGTTGATTTGTGTATCTTCATGATGTGAGCATGTGAAGTTTGCCTAGCTTAAATCTTTAGGTGTGATATGGCAATACATCTAAAGAAATTACTTTACATCATTTCTTAGACCTTGCATACTAGTCATTTGATTAAATGCTTTGGAAAGATTGTATTTCTTCTATTATGCATTTTATGTGGGTATAACTCATACAAAGCCTTGTTGCTTAGCTTGGTTATGTCACTGGTTTACTAGTTGGTGAAAAGTCTTATGTTTAATACTTGGTGGTCATTTAATCGTTGGATGATATGTGATTTGGAAAAGACATTGGCTACTAGATCTAGTTATATTTGGTTCATACTCTACTAAAATGATGAAATATTGAGAATAGAATGTGTTTTGTGAAAAAGTTTGGGTTGTATGGAACTATTTTACCATTCACTAAGGTATGAATACAAACCGTTTGCGATAATGCCTCTTGGAGGAGATACATGTTTAGATATAAAGATAGTGGAGATTTGTTATATTTCGATTCAATACATGATAAATCTTGTAAAAAAAAATTATCCTATTAGTATGTATACAGTTCACTTGTCCTATATGGTGACGAATATGTTATGCCTTGAGAATATATTTTCATACCATAATGATTGTTGATGAGGATTGTTATCATGATTTCGTGTGTAAATCTTTTCATTAAAAAAATGTCATATGATGTAGAGATTGCTAGTCATGCTAATGAGCTTCCATGTGCTTCGTGTCCTAGTTGTGATTCATATGTTTATAATATTATAATGGAAATAAGTCTGTTTTTAGGAAAGGTTTATACTAGCACATGCTTTCATACCTTACACTTGCATGAAAAGTAACTCCTGTTTGGTGGGGCTCTTGAGAATCCCTATCATGAGCATTGAGAACATTAATGTTGTCTGCATATAGCTTTGGAGAATTGTGCTGGAAAGAATTAATGGGTTGGCATCAAACTAGTCTCTTCTTAATTGCATTTGGTTCATATTGGATTGAAACAAGTTGATTAACTTTCTTTAGGATTTTATGAGTTTGTTAAATTTTATATGAAAATCATATTGTCAATTGTGGTGAAATACCTCTTGAACATTGGAGAGCAAGTTTGGCATCAAATAACCTCTCTTGTTTCTCCTTACCAATAGCATAAGAATTGATTTCGAATCCTTCGGCGAAATGTCGTATATTTGGCATGAGAATAGATTCATGAATTTGAATTAGACATTTGTTTGGAATTTTTGGTGGCATATAGCATGAAAGTGGAATTTGTTGGAGCATGCTTTCTAACCTTTAGAGAAAACAAATTAATATCAAAACTTCTTTCCAATAGTTGTATTTTCACTAATGCGTTGAGTTTCAAGTTTATGGTGGTTGAGTCCTTTCATTCTATAGCTTGAGGAGCATGATTACCTTTTTTTTTTCTTAAACATGCACGGTGTTCTCATTTGTTAAAATCATTGGTTATATATAGAACTTGTAGAAGATCATATTTATAGATGAGTTATATCATGCTATATGTTGTTTAAAGAAAGGCCTCATGTGTATGTGATAAAAGCATTGTCATTCTGAATCAAAATGCAAAATTTCCACTGTTAGCTTTCAAATTATTTTGGAAAACAAAAATAAGTGCAGATTTTTCATCATTTTAGCTCCCAAATTGTCTTGGCAACAAACCAAATGCAGATTTTCAATCGTTTTATGCTCCAAATTGATTTGTAGATAAGTTAGATGCAAGTTTTCATTATTCTTGTGCCCCGAACTAATTTGGAGAAGGGCTAGATGCATATCTTCATTTGTTTTATGCTTCAAACTACTTTTGTAAAATAAATCTTGGAGAATGTCTATATGCTTGCTTCTTTTGGGGAAGATTTTTGAGCTTTGGAATTATTGATGTATCTTTTTAAATATATGCGTCGTTCTCAAAGTAAGCAATAGATTTATGTTCCTTTTGTGATAACACATCAAATGCTTGTTTGGCCTTTTTGAGTTATGATTGGTTTGGAGAATTTTACATGTGTTTCAAATTTGTTTCATTAGTGAAGTTTAGAGAATATATTAAATGATAGTGAGTTTTGTATCCTCTTCGTTATCATGAAATTATATCATTAGCATTTGGCCTTGGCAAGAATCGTTGTTGTGAGAGCATGAACCTTATCACATGGGAAAAGTAGTCTAAAGCATAAATTGTTGTAAATTTTTGTTGTTCTCCAAATTACATATTTGCAAGCTTCTTTTGGATATTCGTTGGTATATAGTATGTGATATTTGCTTCGTGATAGGAAAGTTTTAAGAGCTAGTTTCTATTCAAACTTACATGTATATATGTTGTGTTGAAAAAAAAAAATTCAAAAAAATGTTTTCTTTATGGTAGAAGTTGTTTTATTTCAAAACGATTTCATGTGGAGAAGTGCTCCAAGATGGAAGGTTTTATGAATTTGTTTAATGTGAAAGTTTTGTGAATGTCTTTATGATTTGGAAAGTTTTAGAAAATATTTTGTATGGAAAGAATTTTATAAATGGCTCTATGGTTAGAAGCCTTGTGAAGGCTTTGTGAGTTGTTTTTGTATCGTGAAGTTTTATGATGGGTTTCATAAGTTGTTTTACGATAAGGAATTTTGTAATGTGTTTTGTGAACGTTTCTTGATGGAGGGCTTCATAATGCCTATTCATTGAGAAATTTCCACAAATTACCCCACACCAAATAAAAAGAAAAGCACTTGGTTGTTTTTGTGTCAAAGAGTTTTTGGTGTTTTGTTTTTTTTTTGATAAGGGGTTTCATATGTTGTTTCATTTGGGGATTTTATGAGTGAATTTTGGGATTTGAAGCTTTATGATTGGCTTTGGGTTGAAAGACTCTTTGGTGTCTTTGTTTTAGAACGAATGATCTTGCTTATGTGGGTGATCTTTCTCATTTGAATTAGCTTTCTTTTACTAGTGTATGCTTTTAAAAGTGGGGTTTGGGATAAATATAAAAAAAAAAGATAAACTTGTTTTGAGTTTTAGTTTTCGGGAGCTTGTTCCCTTTCGCCGCTTTTAGTTCTGTTTAGAGATTAGTTTGGTTAGTTATTTTAAATATATCAAGTGCTTTGTTTGGAATGTGGGGACAGTAAAGGGCATTGAAAATACCTTCTTCCTTTTTCGTATCACATCGAATTGGGGAGAAGGTTATTTTAGAGGCACACTTGACTTCAAAGAGGTGTGCCCAACAACAACAATGCCTATATTCTTTTTATGTTTGATTTTTTTTTCTTTTCTTTCTATTATATTTAATCGTCTTTCTCTTTACTTCTCATCTTTCTACTGCTTTTCTACTTATTATCGTACTTTTACGCATAAATTCCTAAGCTTATTGATACATGTACAAAAGTCCTAAGGGTTAGAAAAATAAAACTTCTTTTAGTCCCACAACTTTAGTGACATCTAAGGACAAAAATTAAGAATCGAGTCTTAGTTAACATAGACTTAGGGTGTATGCTTCCTATAGGATGAGACATTAAAATGAAAACTTAGTGACACACTTTTCTAGGCTTAGTTTTCTTTAATCTACTAATAATCAACCAATGGAAATCAACCATAATTTAATTCTTAAGACTACATTAAAATACTTAATTTTTATTAAAACCATAATTAATATTTCATAACCATTAAAAATGCCAAATCTAAATCAAGTTCAAATAATATAATAATAAACCCTTAACCAATCTAAAGTTTAAAAGATGTAGATTAAATTAGGAGATCAAACTTAAAGCTAAAATTTATTAGGATAAAATACTCCTAAATGTCAAACCTTAGATCAATCCTTAAAATCAATCAACAAACCTCTTTTGTTAATAAATTCCCTAATCTACATTACTTTTTTAATTTACAACCAATTAAAATAATTTAACAAAATTGGTTATCACTGGGTAACCCAGGCCTACAAGGCTATTAAGTTAGCCCCAAGGAGGGTGAAATAAACCTCACGACCTCGGTATGAAATAAAGATGGTAATCGATCAAATCATAAAAATAAAATTTTTAAAATCAATCCTAAAATACTAATATTTAAACTTCACTTAAAATCTCTCTTTTTCCCTCTAACAAATCAAAATACAAATAATTTCAACTAAATCATCCTACATAGGACCTATCCAATACTACACAGCCTACACACATCTTTCATAGAACTAGTAGATAAAAACTTAATGTGAAAACCTTTATCACAAAGTTTGCTAATGCTAAGCATATTATGTTTCAAGCCATCTACTAGTAAAATATTTTTAATAATAAAATTTTTAGAATTACCAGTCATGCTTATACCTACCACTTTTCTAGTTGTATTATCTTCAAGTGTTACCTTGTCTCCTATCCTGGCCTCTAGCATGAAGAATTGTTTTATGTCTCTAATCATATGCCTTGAGTATTCGCTGTCCAGGTACACATGCTCTCACTAGGCCTTTTATGAGAGCATCCCTATAAATTCAATCAATTATTATATTTGAGAACCCAAGTGAGTTTAGATTTCACCTTATATATTGATAAATGCATTGTTTGCATGCTTTACTGTAATGTAAGTATTTTTTTCCTCAACCTTAGTTGTGTCCTATGATGGATATGCAAGTGCAGGCTATGTTACCTAGTATGCCATAAGAGTAACACCTAACATAAGGAAAAGGATTCACTAATCTATGTGGGTTATGGTACCTCTTCCTAAGGTTATGTGATGCATGTTGTGGTGTTGGGTTATGCCACTGAGCCAAAGTAGGTAATGGATTATTATTTTGAAGTGCCTTTAGTTTTTCTTTTAGAAATTCATTTGTAATTTCAAGATGTGCTACTTCTAATTTCAATGCATGCTCACCACTATCTAAATCACTTGCAAGAGTTTCTAATTCCTTAAATATGTTTTTTTATTCAAAATATTTTATTTTCTAGGATTCAAAAGTATTAGATAAATCATTACACTTCTTATTTAATGCATCATATTCATTAAGTAAAGACATATGATCACAATCTGAAGTATAATGCATAGTTATTAGACTAGTATGCTCTTTTTCATATTTGAAAAGTCAGTGTTTAAGCTAACATACATTTTTTTTGTTTTCTATATGCATTGTGATTTTTTTTTTTTTTTTTTTTTTTTTTTTTTTTTTTTTTTTTTTTTTTGAAACTTCAAATTATTCATTATAAGAAAGCTCACATACCACCTCCTGATCAGAATGATCAAGACTATTGTATGCCACAAGGGATAGATTGGTTACCTCCTTTTTTATTTATATTTCTAAGGAATCCAAAGCAGAGTCTATCTAAAATGTCTTTTGATTATGTTTCTTGCCATTTTTAAACTTTATCTTCCCTTCACTCTTCTCCTTGATTGGGTAAGATTTTAGGTTGGGGCAGTCCATCCTCAAGTGTCATGGCTTCCTGCATTCAAAGCATATAGTATCAAAAGATATCTTAAAATTCTTATTTGGTTTACCTTTGTTCTAATGCTAATGATGCTTTCATTTTCTTCTTAAGAAGCTTTTAAATTGTCATGCCATCAGTGTTATGTCATCCTCTCCTTTAGGTGTATAACTTCCACTTTCTAACTCATTTGCTTTCAGTGCTACCACACTATCATTTTTCTTATCTCCTGCATCCTGTAATCTTTGACTCACACCTTACCCATAGACAATGAGTGAGCATAGCATGTTATCTATAGAAAAAAAATATTAAGATCCTTTTATTCACAAATGGTAGTAACCTTAGCAACATAATTACTAGGTAGGCATCTAAGGATTTTATTTACTTTCTCAAAATTAGAAAGCTCTCTTCTTAAAGCATGCAGAGACATTACAATTTATGTAAACCAAGTGTACATATCTAAAATGGTATCATTAGCTTTCATGTGAAAGAGTTCTTAGTTGTATAATAGGATGTTCATCCTAGATTGTTTAATCTCACTAGTTCCCTCATATGTAATACATAATTTATCCCAAATTTCCTTGCTAGTGGCACATAGAGATTTGCATACAATCTTCTAACTTAAGAGCTTTAAAAAATAGGTTGAACTCTGCATTGAATTGAGCTAAGTCTCATCCTCGTAGCTCCATCCATTAAATGATACCTCAATTTTAATGTAATTAATAAAACAAGATGGTGCAGAATAATCCTCTTGTACTAAAAAACACATGTAAAAAATAACATATTATAAGAAAGTAAACATATCAATTTTTTAGAAATCAAATGGTATGTTGTCAAATAAAGGTGAATGAGTAATAGAGTAACCTTATATAGTGTTCCTATTTCCAAAAATATGTCATGAATCATTTTTCTCTATGTTTCTAAAATACTATTTTTGAGTACCTCTCTGATACAAATTGAAAGTTCGATATATGATGCTAAGCCTAAGTGAGCTATCCCTAGGCACACCAAAAGGTGGGTGAATTAGTGAATTTAAAAAATTAACTGCTTGCTTAAAAATGCATCTGATATACTTTTGATTTTTTTCAATAATTTGAAAACAAGCAACTACTCTTCCTTGATACGGAAGTAATTATCGCTATCAAAATTTGAAATAATAATGATAAATTTTAAATAACAGAGTAAATCATTTATCACTAATTTACACTAAGCAGTTATCATAGAAAATTAAATGCAAAAAATATAAAATTAGAACAAACACATGAGGGATTTATAATGGTTCGATCAAACAATGACCTACGTCCACTCCTCGGAGTCCTCAACTCTGAGAATTTTACTAAACTTTAGTTTATCTCCTTTAACTCTCACAGTTAAGAGGACAAGCCTTTATAATCTATTCACCAACCTAGTGTGGTAAAGAACCTTGACCTCCTTTCTCATCCTTCTGATGATGTAGAGAACCACAAACTCATTTATTACCCTCCTAGTGAGGGAATAGAACCACAAACTCTTTTCTCATCCTCCTAATGATGAAAGAGAATCATAAACTTCTTTTTCACCCTTCTGGTGATGGCAGAGAACCACAAACTCTATTCTCACTCTCCTGGTGATGGTACAGAACCATGACTTTGAGCTAAAGAAATTCTTCCAAATGTTACCTAAGAAAGTTATAGAGACCTTTAGAGGAAACAAGGTAAGATACTTACTTAAAGTAGTCGTGTGAACCCCTAACATAACTTCTCCTTCACACACAAGCTCTCCCTTTCTTCTTCCCGAAGCTCTCCTATATCTTCTTCTCTAAGTTCTCTCTTAAGAACATTCAACATCCAAAGACTTGAATTAAGTCTAATTAGAGAGATTAAATACAAGGCCTCAAAAAGCCCTAAAAATTTAATTATAGTGACTTTGATCGTACAACACAATCCTTGATTATATGGTACGATTAATTCAAATTACTATGTTAGTACTGTACAAATTATAAAGCGTTGTATGATCAGTTCAACTGATTATTGTGATCATCTAATATGATATAAAGAGTCGTCCAATATGATTAGTTTAAATAACTTAGTTTATTATCTCGTAAGAGTGGTGATAATAAATTATCATCCCATGCAGGAATCTAATTGTATAATATGATTGGCTCCAATCGTCCAGTACGATCTAATTGAACAAATTAACTAAAATTCTTTCCCTAATTACACGTTTAATTTATGCAAGATTTAATTACATCATCTAGTATGTGTTGTAACTCGAGCTCACGAGTTTATGCTTTTGATGATAACAAATATTGTGGCTCACATCTTGTTGTCTACTTATATTTCTAATATATTTTTATTTATGTGTGTACTAATTTTTCAAGAACACCATATTCCATCCAATAAAAATTCAAGACTCAAGATTGTGTAGAATATGTAACGTTGTAACAATTTTTGTAATATTTATTGATGTACTTTTGATATCTTGAGTTAAGTCTTATAAAGGTGTATGCTTGCTTGGTGACCATGCACACACACACTCAGGGGGAGTGAGATTATGTCAAAACTTAAAGTTCAATTTTTGAACTAATTGTACTGTATGATTTATATTATAATGTATGATCAACTCATCTAACTTATCATAATGGACAATTTAGATCATCCAGAATGATCAGTTATGATTAGATAAATAGTCGCCAATCATAATGATTTTAAATTTCTTTTTTGTTCTAATTGTCTAGGATGATCTATATCATGTTGGACAATCTATGATAATCATGCCTAAATTGATCCTATGATTAGGGTCTTAATTATGGTTAAATTGCTCAATCATATCCTATAGGACAATCTTAAGATCATACAAGATGATATATACAAATTAGCACTGATCGTAATGGACTATCCTGAGATCGTCCAAGACTATCAGGTCAAATTTTGCACATCATACTAGATAATCCTCTGATCATCCAAGATGATATTTGGCGCAAGAATTGAGTTTTTAGGGTTTTATAAAGCCCTATATTTAAACGCATCGTACTGGACAATCATTCAATCGTATTGGGTTTTATAAAGTCCTCTATTTAAGCTTTATCAAGGCACTTAGTAAGTATCATTTGCAGCCATTATGTCTTCATTCTTTTGAAGAAAAGTTGAAGAGTAAACTTGATTGGGAGAGAGAAAAGGGTTGAGTTTGAGAGGGAGAAGATCCTTGGAGGGAGTTTCAAGGGAGTGTGGAGGAGATTTCGCACGGTTGCTTCGGCAAGATTGCACCTTAGTACCATCAGATTCAAGGTTCATCATTAGAGAAGTTTTGGGAATAAGAAGATCTCTTTGGTGTTAAAGGATCCGGCTACTCAACCGCATCGAGGAAGTTGGAAGTGATTTTATAAGGGCTTCTCCACATAGCTATGGGGGTTAAAGAAGAGTCACTAAAGAGTTAGTGTAATACTTGGAGGGTGCCTCTAGATAGTGGATATATGTGAGGTTGGACCGAATCACTATAAATATGATGTGCATTTTTTGGATTCTTTCATAGTTTATTTTCTATATTTTTTTTAGATATAACATCTTTGTTAAAAATTTGTGATTGATATTATGTTGTATTGATTATCTATTTGTAGACGTTAAAAAAGCTTTAAGAAGGGGATTTTTTTTCTTTTTTATTGAAAGAAAGTTTTTAATATCCAATTCACCCCCCCTGGTTAGCATCCGGACTAGTTCTTTAGGGTTTAACACGCCTCACAAATTTTTAAGTGGTATCAGAGTGAGATTCATAAAATAATGTTTTAGAAAACTTTTAAATTTTGATCCATAACTAACTTTGGAAATAGAAATACTGTAAAAGGTTATTCAATCATAAAATCATCTCTTTTCAATAATATACCTTTTAATTTTTAGAAAATTTGCATGTTTACTTTCTTGAAATCAATTGATTATCGAATATGGCATAAGATTCAAACTGGTTATTTTGTAACATCATGTATTATACATGGAATAAAAATTAATATTTCTTTTTTGAATAGGTTATAGTAGAACAAATCAATGCTCAATTGAATGCTAAATTTTTAAACTCTTTTTTTATACTTTGAATTATGAAGATTATATGTTAGTATCCACATGCACTACCAGCAAGAAAATTTGAGATAAATTACACACTATATATAAGGTACTAGTGAAGTCAAGCAATCTAGGTTGAATATTTTAATGCATGATTATGAACTAATTTGCATGAACTCTTATGAGACTATTCTAAATATGTATAGTAGATTTACTCAAATTGTGACACCATTACATGTTTTAGGTAAATAACTTTTGAACCTTAAAAAAGTCAATAAAACTCTATGTTGTTTACTTGATAAGTTTGATGTCAAAATCATTATTATTTGTGAATAAAAAATTTGAATAAAATATTCTATTGATAATTTGATTGGCTCACTCATTATCTATGAGCAAAGTTTAAGTCAAAAGCTTTTGGATGTACTACAGTGCTAAAAGCTAAAGATATGGATGAAAGTGACTTTTGTAGATATTGTGAGTAAAGTGATAGCATCATTCACAAGCAAATTAAAAAATCTACTAAAGCATAAGCTTCAACATCAACAAAAGTTGAATAAAGGTAAAAATGGTAAGAATGTTAAGATTTCATCTGATGTTATTTATTTTATGTGTATGAAATTCAGACATATGAAAAATCAGTGCCCTAATATAAAAACTCCTTTAGCAAAGAAAAATGGTGAAAACAAGCAAAGTGTAATAAGGGTAAATGATAAAAAGTAAAAAATCTCCTTAGCAGACCTAATTTTTGAATCATCAGACTAGGAGCAAGGTAATGAGGTATAAAATTTTCATTTGTGTTTATGTGCTATAGTTAATCATGATTATATGCTATTTATTTTATTTTGTTCATTATAAATATTTTATGTATTATTTTTTATATTTTTTATTTGTAATTATTTTATTTTATTTTTCTTGTATGTTCTTGCGATTTATCTCAAATCTATACACACAAATCACTTTTTACGTTATATTTGTATAAAAGAATCAATACACTTCTCTCATTTTTTTAAAATGAAAAATATTACCTTCTTTTTACCTAAAAAATTTGTAAGCAGTGATTGACTTTCCTAAATCAGTTAAAAGAAGAAACATCAATGATTGTCTTTCTTCCTGTAACTCCTTTAGTGGTGTATTTTTCTTTTTGAATCAAAATATATTTCAAATTTAAAGTTAGACTTTGAAATTAAGATCTATTATATCTCTGTACTGTAATCTATCTCATATGAATAATGCTCAAACTTATTAAATCTCTTTTAAGTTTTCTTGATCAGGTTGTTAAATTTATCATATGAATATGATTTTGATTTATAGTTTATTCTTCATTATATTAGAGAGATTTTTTTCTCCTATATCTAGAAAATATTCTTACAACTGAAAGTTAGTAAAGATTTCAAAAGGGAGCTAACTCACAAAATGACAAGAGATATAAAATAAGCCCAAAAGAAAAGTGAAAAGATGCGCAATGATCACCAAATAATTGAAAGATACGCAAAGTGTATAAAAAAACTAAAAGATGCATAAAGTTCGCTAAATAATTGATAAGAGGTACAAAATAAGCCCACAAAAAATAGCAGCATTCTCTTTTAAATCTTTAAATCTTAGAAGAATTCATGTGCTACTTGATATCTTCAAACACTTGATTTTTGAAATCATGATTTTGGTTGATTACTTTGCAATATTATTTTATCAGATATTTTTCTAAAATGAAGTTTGAATAGATCACTTTTCTTATCTTATTTCTTGTTTGAATTACATTGTTGTTTTAAAAAAGGTCTTTAATCTGTAAGGAGCCTGAGCTAGAGTTTATAAAATTTAAATATCTGGATCTTAGTTCAGTCAATTCATTTCTTACTATGTTTTTGAATAAAATTTAGAGGTAATTTTTTTATTTTGAGAAAATTTATTAAAATTAATTTATTATTCTCAAAACATCAGCACCATCTCCACATGAACATAGTATATTATAAGTGTTCCATTTATTTTTTATGTGTTTCTCTTCTTTTTTATAATGTTAAAGGGAGAGAATGTATTTGTCCGATTATATTTGTTCATCTTATGTTTACATTAGTTTATCTATTATTTAGAGTGTAAAAGTCTTTTTTTATTATTTTTTTGGTTATTTTTATGTTAAAATAATAATAAAAAAAAGAATTATTTCCCCTGCTTTTAGTATAATTATCTTAGTGAGGGGGAGATTAGGAGAAATATTTTTAAATTTGTAAATTTAACTACTAATATTTGTAATTATAAAAAAGATGAAGATTATTACAACTCGAGCTCATGAGTTTATGCTTTTGATGATAAAAAATATTGTGACTCACTTCCTATTATCTACTTATATTTTTAATAAATTTTTATTTGTGTGTGTACTAACTTTTCAAGAATATCATGCATCTTCTAATAAAAACTCAAGGCTCAAGATTCGTTAGAATATCTTATATTATAACAATTTTTATAATATTCATTGATGTGTTTTTTATTTCTTGAGTTAAATCAAATAATGGTGTATGCTTGCTTGGTGACCTTGCACACACATACTTAGAGGGGTGAGATTGAGTTAAAACCTAAAGTTTAATTCTTAAACTAATCTTACTGTGTGATTTATATTATACAGTATGATCAGCTCATCTAACTAATCATACTACATGATTTAGATCATCCAAGATGATCAATTATGATCATGAAAATAGCCACCAATCATAATTTAAAAAAGATTTAAAATTTCTTTTTTATTATAATCATCCAAGATGATCTACATCTTATTAGACGATCTATGACAATCATGCCTAAATTGATTCTGTAATTAAAGGACTAATTTTGGTTAAAGTACTCGATTAGATTGTACAAGATGATTTTAAGATCATACTGGACTATCTGTATAAATTTGCACTGATCAAATTGGACTATTCTGAGATCATTCAGGACTATCGGGTCCAATTATGTACATTATATTTGACAATCCTGTAATTATATAGGATGATATTTGGCACGAGATTTGAGTTTTTAGGGTTTTTTAAAGCCCTCTATTTAAGAACATCGTACTGGATAATCTTTGCCACTAGAATTAATTTTTAGGGTTTTTTAAAACCCTTAATTTAAGTTTTGTCGAGGCACTTAGTAAGTGTCTTTGGCAGCCATTGTGTCTTTATTATTTTGGAGAAATTTGAAGAGAGAACTTGAAAGGGGGAGAGGAAATGCTGGAGTTTGAGAGGGAGAAGATCATTAGAGGGAGTTTCAAGGGAATGTGTTGGGGATTTCACATGGTTGCTCCGGCAAGCTTACACCTTAGTACCATCGGATTCATGGTTCGTCTTGAGGGAAGTTTTGGAAAGAAGAAGATATCTTTGGTGTAAAAGGACCCGGCTACTCCACCGCACTGGGGATGGTGGAAGTAATTTTATAAGGACTTCTCTGCCTAGTTATGGGGGACTAAAAGAGAGTCACTA
>NW_021319625.1:168573-242214 GCF_001605985.2 Dendrobium catenatum
AATTCTAAATAAAGTATATCGTTCAACTTTTCTGGAATTCCCAGGAGCATAGAGTCTCATCAAGCTTGATCTAGTACCTTCTTATGAAGAAAAGTATATTAAAGTTCTAACTGAAGAGCCTAAGGAAGTGCGAGCCATTCAAGCTTGTGTAGTCTTAAATGAGAAAGATAAGAGTAAAATTAAAGTTATACTTGTTAAAATAGTCATTACTATAGAAGAGGAATTTAAATCCCTTAAATCTTTATCTATATGACCTTCATTTTGTCCTCTCTGGGATTAAAAAGCAAATGAAAAAAGGATTACATATATATCTTGTTTAATTCTGCTGATGAATATCTAGATCAAAATTTAATAATTAAGAAAGTAATTCTTAGGAAACATTAATAAACTTAAATAAATTAAAGGAGTTTTTGTAATAGTTGTCTGATATTGATTCCCCTATTCTCGACGTTCAAGGTGATCCTATTAACATTGAATTAGAGTTGTCTAATTTAGATAGACTGTTAGAAGAAAATCAAAAGGAGAATAAACAATGAAGAAATAAATTGTCTTGAAGCTTCTTCTCCTAAAGAACTAGTTGAAATTAACCTTCATGGTGGTAAATTTCTACCTTTATGTGCTTCAGCTATAGATAAAGGAAAATAAGTCCTAAACGATCCATAGGCCTAAAATCAACCTTAACTACTTTAGGATTCATATGCAATAAATCTTAAAGTTTTTTAAATGGATTATAACACTTAGCACATCTTAGAATTTTGCTTACAAAATTTAGTATTTATGATGCTCTAATTCTCTCTAAAGAAATGAGTGAGGTTTTAATCAAAGCTTTACTCAACTTAAAGATCCATATGGTTCAACTAATAACAACGCAATATAAGAAAGATGTGCATTTTAAAGAATTTTTAGGAATCACATTTTTGGATGAAGCTTTATTACTGGACCCCTGGATCATAATCATCCATTGTATATAACTATAAATATGAACAATTTTAAATTATCTTGTATCCTTATTAATTCGAGTGCTTCAATCACCACATGACTCTTAGAACTCTCATATATTTAAAATTAGATACTCATAAACTCATGTCTCATAAGATGATGTAGTGAGGGTTCAAAAAAAAAAAAAGGTTAGAAAGCTTGGATTCAATAACCCTCCTCTTAGAAATAAAAACCTTGAAAGATTAAGCCAATTTTCATATAATAGATTATGAGGCTTGTTTTAACGCTCTCTTGGGTAAACCTTAGCTCCATGAATATGGAATGGTACCTTCCACCCTTTATAAGTGTATTAAATACTCTCTTGAGGAGGTAGATCATTGTATTAAAGGTTATTTGCAACCATTTTTAAATTCATGAAGTTAGTATATATCAATATGCTTCATCTATCTACCTAAAAGGTTATGAAATCTCAAGGTTCAATGTTCAATACTACCTATTTTGGCCAAAATAAAAAAGTAAAATATTTAAAATTTTATGTTTTGAACCCATTTGCATGTGTTTGGAAGTGTATTGGTGTGTGAAAAATGTTTGAATATTCTAGAATGAGTCAAAGATGTATGAATGCATTTTGGAAAAATCTAAAATTTTACACTCTCGAGTGCCAAAATAATGGGGGTCTGAGCACCACAACATTACTGTGCAATGAGGTGTGAAATAGTGACATTTCAGCACTTCGAGTTAAAAAAAATGGAAATTAAACTAGCCTCATATCGCTAGTTGGTAGCACCGCAAGATAGATAGTAACACCATAGTGCTAAGCCTCTAATTGTACTTTAAATATAAAATAAATCAAAAAGTTTTATTTATTTTGCTTGCATTGGCTACCAATAGGAGATAGGAGGGATTTGGAGAGGAAGAAGAGAATTTTTGAGTCATTTCTAGTCATTTAGAACTGTTGGCCTAGTGGTGAAAGTTGTCAAGATCTAGATAGCCCACATTATACCTATCTAGGTTATTAAAAATACAATTTCTTTTTTTTTATTAAATTTATGTTTTCATTACCAAAAAATGTGACTTAGTTTGGAATGGAAAAGATTTCACCATGTAACTTTATATATGTTGTAGAGACTAAGATTTTGAACATTTTTATATTTTTTAGGAAATTTTTCTTGGTGATTTGGAAATTATATGATTTTTATTGAATAAAAATAATTTAAACTCTTAAATATAATTTTGTAGTATGGTTAAAGTCTTAAAATGAAAATCTCTGATAGTTTGGTTATGTTTTTAAATTGTGAATTTTTACTCAATAGGATTTTCTATTACCTATCATTATAAAAAATTATAAAATTAGGAAATGTGCTCAATTATAGTTTAATTATTATCATGTGATGAAATATTTATTTACATAATTGCATTATGTGCATTATGGTTTAAATTGAAAAGTTTTGGAGAAATAAATATAATTTTGTAGTATGGTGAAAGTCTTAAAATGAAAATCTCTGATAGTTTGGTTATGTTTTTAATTTGTGAATGTTTACTCAGTAGGATTTTCTATTAACTATCATTATAAAAAATTATAAAATTAGGAAATGTGCTTAATTATAGTTTAATTATTACTATAAAATGAAATATGTATTTACATAATTGCATTATGTGTATTATGGTTTAAATTGAAAAGTTTTGGAGAAATTATTTTGAAAAGTGTAAGATATTATGATGCTTATAAGACATATTTTGTTGACTAAAAAGCCATATTTTGGTGCCTATAATGCATGTTATAGTGGAAATTATATCATGTTCTAGTTCCTACAGACATGTTATTATTCATATGAGCATATTATGGTGCCTACAAGAATATTTTGGTGCTATAAGCACAATGGTAGTCATAAGGGGCTTGAATCTCTTAAGGTTCTATTTTAGATCATAAATACTTGCTCTGAAATGCTCTATGATATAAATTTCTCTATGACATGAATTTCAATGTATTTATCTACTTTATATGATTATTTGAATTTGGATAACTATTATGACCTTAATACTTTGTTCAACATAATGATTTATTATATTGCACTTATTTATTTTTAAATAATCTAAAAAATGTTTAATAAAAGAGATATTTTAAAATTTAGATTTATGTTTATGGCATGCTGAGCTTTTGTAGCTTAAAGTGATTTTGCTTCTAGTTTTTAGTATTTGGGAAAGGGAAGAAACTAGTTGATTAGCAGTATAGGATCTGATCTAAATCTATATAAATATTTTTCTATTTTGATTTTTGTATAGTCATGGATAGTTTTTATTATGCTTTGCTCTACTCTCTATTTTGTATCCATGCATTGTAGTGTAAATCTTGTATATATATTTTAATGAAATAAAAGAGATTTTTTGAATGAGTTTATTTTCAATATTCTGGATATTTTGAAAGATCAATAGTTTGTGATTTATTTTATTATTTAATTTGGAAGAAATTTTTTAAAATATTTCTAAAATTAAATTTTTGGATTTATGTGTCACGGCTCAACTTGATAAGACCTGTCTTATTAGGTTGGGTTATGTGAAGTATTTATATGATATCAAAGCAATAGTTTTAAAAATGGATTATAAAATAGAGCTATAGAAATTGATTTATAAGTCAAGTGAGGTCGTTCTGAGTCTATCTAGGTATTCATCTTTATTGGTTTTCATGTGTATGTATGTTCAATTGCATATTCTATGTAATATGGATCTATTAGAACTAGATATGATAGATGGGAAAAGTGTCAGTCATGCAACTCTTATACATAGTATGGCTCTTATAGTTAGTTTTAATATAATTTCTAAGTTTGCTAGTCTGAGGGCCCATATAATGGGAGAAGTATATATCAGAGTTCTTGTCGTTATATTTGATGATACAGACATGCATATATAAATATTTCTAAATCTAAAGCTTCTAATATTTTAGGGCCTCATTGAATCCAAATAATAAAGGATTGGTTGAAGTGGATAAAGAAGACAATTGATAGTATTCAGTATTCTCTTAAGAAGTAAGTACCATTAACAATTTTCTTTTAGATGGTGAGGTAAAATGCTGGTGGATGGGTCAATGCATAGAGAAATTTTAGGGGTGATTAAACTCTTTGGTTATTTAGGAGGAATTCTTTGATGTATTTCAAGCCTAGTTTGTACCCCCTTCTATATGTTAGAAAATGTATGGGATTTTTCTAAGACAGATTCAAGGGAGTAATACAAATATGCAGCATAAAGAAGAGTTTACTACTTTACCTAGACATGCTCTGCAGCTAATAGCACTCCTACAAAGAAGTGCTGCAAAATTTTAAGAGGACTTCAAGATAGTCTAAGATAGCCACTAGTACCATTTCACATTTTTTATTTTTTTGAGCTTTTTGAGAGAGCTTGATTGATTAAAAAATATTAATAGTTTCCCAGTAACAATGGATGGCTAGTAGGAAGAGGTTTAGTTGTGAAACATCTAATACTGAATTTTTTGAAATAAGAGTTGATTTGTACTTGGAGATTTCAGGAAAAATGGATAATTTATATATATGGTAGCTTTGAGTAGGGGGCAGTATTGTTGGTTGTAGGAGTTTTGTTAGTGGGTCACGTGTATGAAATATTCATGGAAGATATCATTTTGGTCAGTATTACAAGATGATTAGATAGTGCTTCAGGTGCAAGCAGGTAGGGCAACAGATAGTAGAGTGTGGATTTGATCGATAATTTGACTCATGATATGAGAGTTCTATTAAATCGATAGGGAGATTAAGAGGAGTTTTACTCCTTACATTTTTTGATGGACCATTTGGTATAGGCACTTGATATATTTTTATGGTAGGCTTAGTAGTAGGTAGACAGTCTGACAATGGTTAGAGAGAGCCTAGTTGTTATATTATTCCATCTCCAATTCAGCCACCTGTACATAATTTGACTCAATGGGAGGCTCTTGATACTCTAGATTTTATTTATTTATTTTTTGTGATGCTCTAGATATTATAATAGGTACAACCTATCTTTTTTCTCAGTCTTATTATATTTTGTTTGATTTTAGAGTTAAACATTCATTTATTACCAATCATTTCTATAATTTACTACATTTACCTTCAATTTTGTTTCACTATTCTCTTTCTATTAATTTACTAGCTTGAAATAGTATGGTATCCAGTAGGGTTTACTTCTAAGATATTGAGATCTTTGATAGGAAGTGGAATTCCAATTTGATTTTATTGCCAATTTTATATTTGTTATTATTTTGGGCATGGACTAATTGAGTCAAAATGAGCCTTAGATTAATTATGTAAAAATATAAGTAACTTTATTTTTGGGAAATAAGAGTGTTATATTTGAGGGAGTTAGAGGTGTTTTGTTCTTTTTTATTTTTACTATGATAGTAGATAATTATGGAAGAAATGTTGCATGGTATTTCTAGAATCAGTTTAGGGTAAAAGTATAAATTCTAATTCTCATTCTGAGACCTCAATTGTGTAGGAATTCCTAGATACACTTCTTGAGGAGTTTGTCAGTTTTTCTTCAAACATAGATATAGAGTTTTGTATTGATGTATTTCCAGGTATGGCCCTAATTCCTAAGGCTCTATATAAAATAGCACATAAGGAGCTTGAAAAGTTAAAGGTTCATCTTTATGACTTAGTTGATAGGGGATTTCTCCTTTTTAGTGTGTCTCCATGGGGAGAACTAGTTCTATTTATGAAGAAAAAATGGATGATACTATGCGCATGTGTATCAATTATAGAGATTTGAACAAAGTCACTATCAATAGTAAGTATCCTCTACCATGGACTGATGATCTATTTGATCAACTTATTAGATCTTCTTTATTCTTAAAGATTGTTTTATGATTTGGCTATTATCAGGTAAAAGTGATAGAGTATGATGTGATGAAGATAACTTTAAATACATGGTATGGGATCTATGAGCTCTTAGTCATGTTTATCTTTAAGGATTTGAAGAATATCGTGTTCAGGGATTATCTATATCAGTTTGTAATTATTTTTATAGATGGTATTTTGGTATATTCTTCTTCAAAGAAAGACCATGCTAAACATTTGAGAATTATTTTAGAGAGAATGAGGCAACATCATCTATATGATAAATTCTCCAATTGTGAGTTCTGGTTGAGGAGTAATTCTTTTCTGAGGCATATGGTGAGTAGTACAAGTATTTTTGTAGATCCCCAAGAAGTTCAAATAAAAATTGATTGGTTGAGGTATAATACTGTATTTGAGGTATGTAGTTACTTAAGTATGTCCTGATATTATAGAATGTTTATGAAAAGGGTTTATTATATTTCTATACCTCTGATGAGACTATTTCAAAAGTTAGTAGATTTTATCTTGGCACCAAAATGTGAGGCTAGTTTTTAAAGATTAAAGTACAATTTGACTTCTGCTTTAACTTTAGCTCTTCATCTAGTACAAAAGGTTTTCAAGTTTTCAATAATGCCTTACTAAGAAGTTTTTTATTCATTCTGATGTAGTATAATATATTCATTACTTATGCTTCTAAGTAGTTGAAGTGCATAAGGGGAACTATTCAACATATGATTTGGTACTTGCTTATATGGTTTTCACTCTTAAAATTTAGAGACACTTGCTACATGGTGTCAGGTGTGATATTTTTACTAATCATCATAAATTAAAATACATATTCACTTAGAAAATTTTGAATATGAGGCAATAAAGATTGCTTTAGTTGATAAAAGGTTATGACCTGACTATTCATTATGATTATAGTAAGGTTAATTTTGGTAGTAGATGCTCTGAGTAGGAAATCTTCAAGGTTTTCCTGTATTTAGCTTACTTTTGATGAGTATTTGATAAGAGATATGAGGAGATTGTAGTTGAAGGTGATTTTTTTTAATAATCAGGATTTTGGTATATTGGTTAAATAATTATTTAGCCTTCTTTATAAGAAATGATTCAGGAAACCTAAAAGTAAGATGTTGAATATCCAAAATTCATTGATCAAATCAAATCTAGTAAGAAATCTAAACTAAGAGTATCTAATTCTGGTATTATTTTCTCCAATAATAGATGTGAGTTCCTATTTTTAGAGATCTGAGATGACATATTCTACATGAGACTTATAATTTAGGCTATACCATCTACCCAGGAAGTAGTAAAATATATAGTGATTTAAAAGATATACTTTGGTAGAGCAGATTAAAAAGGATGTAACATATTTGGTATAAAAATATAAAGTTTATTAGTTAGTGAAAGTAGAATATCAATGATCGAACAATTTTGTATAGCCATTACCCTTTTTAGAGAGAAAATGAGAAGAGATAACCGTGGATTTCACTGTGTTTTCCCAAGTCAAGATAGGGATATGATATTATTTGGGTTATATCTGATCCTCTGAAAAAGTATGTTCATTTTATTTTGACCCGATAGTCTAAATCTATAGACATATTGGCACAGATATATGTGCATGAGATTATTATATTATATAAGATATAAAAGGTTATAGTTTCTAATATAGATGATTGATTTACCTCCAGATTATAAAAGGGTATTCAATAATGACTGGAAATGAAATTATATATTAGGATGATATTTCATCCCCATATTAATGAACAGTCTTAGAGGACTATATATGTGCTGGAAAATCCTCTAAGTTTTGCATTCTAAATTTTGGTGGTAGTTGAGAGGACCACATTCCTCAAATTAAATTTTCTTATAATTATAATTTTTAATAAAGATAGTTTTGACTCAATATGAAGCTCTATATTATAAGAAATTTAGGTAAGTGAAAGACATTTAATTAGGCCAGCCTTAGTTGATGATGCTACCTAAAAATCCTTTTAATCAGAGATAGATTGAAATCTATATAGGATAGGAAGCGAGAGTATTTTGATGCTAAGCATCAGACTATAGAATTTTATGGAGGAGCTTTTATATACTTGAAGATCATGCTGATGAAAAACATTAGCATATTTTGTAAGAAAGCAAAGTTGAGTCCAAGATATGTTGAACCACTTGAAGTGGTTGAAAGGATTAAGAAAATTGTCTATAGGTTACAATTACCAGATCACATGTCTAAAATTCATAATGTATTCCACATGTCACTTCAAAGAATATAGGTATTTGATTATAAAAATAGGATAACTGCTTGAAAACTTGAGCTACAAGAAATAATTAGAAAGTACTCTAACTTATGATGCAAAAAGTTAAGAAAAAAATAGATTAAAATGGTTAACATTTTGTGGAAAACTTGAATTAAAAGAGAAGCTACTTGGAAAAAATGTCTAAGATGCAATAATTATATCTTGATTTGTTTATGTAATCTAAAATTTAAATTTTAAAATATCAAGGATGACATTTTCTCAAGGAGGGGAGAGTTATGAAAACTCAAGGTTCATAATTTAGCTTTACCTGTTCTGACCTAAATAAAAAAGGTAAATATTAAAATTTTATATTTTGAACCCATTTATATGTGTTTGGAAATATTTCATCTTGTGAAAAAGATTTGTATATGTTCTAGAATGCATCCCATGGGTTTGGAATGCATTTTGGCAAAATCTAAAAGTATACCCTTTGGAGTGCCACAATGTTGGGTGTTCAAGTGCTGCAGCTCTACAATGGCACCGAGATGCCAAATAGTGACACTACAACACTTTGAGCTCGTACAATGTTAGATTATAGTGTCACAATGCTAGGAAACCAACTACACTTTAGATATAAAATAGGTATCCAATGTTTAGACACTTTAGACCTAAATTAATGTTTCAATGATTTTCCCTCACATTGGATGTCAATAAGAGAGAGAGAGAAGGGGAGGGATTTAAATATGAAGAAGAGGATTTTTTAGCTTCTTCAGGTCATTTTAACCCTTGACCAAGTTATAAAAGTTGTCCATATAAAGATAGGTCATATTATACCTATCTCAATTTTTAAAAATATAATTTTTTATTTTTTATTTTTTTTTATAACAAAAAAATGAGGATAACTTTGAATTGGTAAAATTTTCACCACAACCTTTTTTATGGTATAGAGACTCAAATTCTAAACATTTTCAATATTTTTTAGAGATTCTTTCAAAGTGATTTTAGAAATAATGTGGTTTTTATTGAATAAAAATAATATAGACTTTCAAAAATAGTATTATAGTACAATTAAAGTCTTAAAATGTTATTTTATACAATCTCTGTTAATTAAATTATATTTCAAAATTGTGAATTTTTTACTGTTGCAACTCGAGCTCACGAGTTTATATTTTTTATGATAATAAACATTGTGGCTCACATCCTATTGTCTACTTAGATTTGCAATTTTTTTTGTGTATACTAACTTTTTAGGTGTATCATGCACCATTGAATGAAGGTTCAAGGCTTAAGATCTGGTAGAATATGTTATACTATAACAATTTTTGTAATAGTCATTGATGTATTTTTTATTTCTTGAGTCAAGTCCTATAAGGGTGTATGGTTGCTTGGTGACCATGCACACACACACACTTAGGGATAGTGAAATTGTCAAAACTAGATGTTCAATTTTAGAACTAATCATACTATAAGATTTATATTATATTGTATGATCAGCTAATCTAATTAATCATATTGGATGATTTAGGTCATCCAGGACGAACAATTGTGATAATGAAAAATAGCCTCCAATCATAATTTATGCAAGATTTTGAATTTTTTTTTTGTTCTAATCATCCAAGATGATCTACATTATACTACATAATCTATAATAATCATACCTAAATTGATCCTATAATTAGGGGACTAATTATGGTCAAATTATTTAATCAGATCATACAGGAAAATTTTAAGATCATACTAAATGATCTTTGATAAATCACGGGATGACTCTCAATCATACCAGACAAAAGACCATAATTTTTTTTTTCAAAATGTCAAGGATGATCCCAAATATTATATTAGATTATCTGTACAAATCTGAATTGATTGTACTGGACTATCCTTGGATCGTTCAGGACTATCAGGTCAAATTCTACTCATTGTACTGAATGATTTTGTGATTGTTGAAGATAATATTTATCGCAAGAATTGAGTTTCTAGGGTTTTTGAAGCCCTCTATTTAATCTTTGTCAAGACACTTGATAAGTGTCTTTGGCAACTATTGTGTCTTCGTTCTTTTGGAGAAAAATTGAAGGGAGACTTGAAAGGGAGAGAGGAAATGGTGGAGTTTGAGAAGGAGACGATCCTTGGAGGGGGTGGTGTGGAGGGAATTTCAGATGGTTGCTCCGACAAGCTTGCACCTTAGTACAATCGAATTCAAGGTTCGTTAATAAGGAATTTTCGGGAAGAAGAAAATCTCTTTGGTGTCAAAGGACCCAGCTACTCCGCCACACCAGGGAAGGTGGAAGTGATTTTGTAAGGGATAAAGGAGAGTCAATAAAGGTTTGGTGAAATACTCAAAGGGTGCCTCCTATGAGTGGACATAGATCAGGTTAGACAGAATCATTATAAATCTAGTGTGTTTTTTTTTGTACTTTATTTTCTACATTTATTTTGGATTTAATAGCTTAGTTAAAAATCTGTGATTGATATTACATTGTATTGATTATCTTTTCCAGATGTTGAAAAATCTTTAAGAAGGGGATTTTTCTTTTATTAAAGGAGTTTTTTAAATATCAAATTCACCCCCTATTGGTTTTCCTCGGGACTAGTTCTTTAGTGTTTAACAATTCTCACAAACTTTGAAGTTGTATCAGAGCTGGATTCAAAAACAAAGTTTTAGAAAACTTTTGAAAATAAAAGATTAATTGCTAACTTTGGAAATCATAATATTGTGGAATGATATTCAAACACACGATCACCTTTATTTGAAAATATATCTTTTGATTTTTGAAAATTTTGCATGTCTACTTTCTTTCAATCAATTGATTATTGAATGTGGCATATGATTCCTAATTATTATTCTATACCATCACATATTATAGATGGAGTCTAAACTAATATTTATTTTGCTAAATAAAGTAAAATATATCAAATTAATACTCAATTAAATGTTAAATGCTTAAATTATTTTTTTCTGTACTTTGAATTCTGAAGATTATACGATAATATCCATATGCACTACTAGAAAAGAAATTTGGGATAAATTATATAATACATACGAAGGTACTAGTGAAGTCAAGCAATCTATGATGAATATTTTAATGCATGATTATGAATTATTTTGCATGAAATATTATGAGACTATTCTAGATGTGTAGACAAGATTTACTCAAATAATGACATCATTATACGCCTTAGGTAAAGAACTTTAAACTTTAAAAAAGTAAATAAAATTCTACATTGTCTACTTGATAAGTTTATTACCAAAGTTATTGTTATTTGTGAATCAAAAATTTTGAAAAAAATATTCTATTGATAATCTGATTGGCTCACTAATTGCCTGTGAGAAAAATTTGAGTTACAGTCTTTTGGATGCAGGTGAAACTATAGTGTTAAAAGATGAAGAAATGGATGAAAATGACTTAGTAGATGTTGAGAGTAAAGAGATAGCTTCACTTACAAGCAAATTTGAAAATATACTAAAGTATAAGTATCAACATCAACAAAGTGGAACAAAGGTAAAAATATTAAGAATGTTATGATTTCCTTTGATGTTATTTTTTTGAGTGTAGGAAATTCAGACATATGAAAAATTAGCGCCCTAATATAGAAACTCTTCCAACAAAAAAAAGGTAAAAATAAGCAAAATGCAATAAGGGCAAATGATAAAAAGCAAAAATCTCATATGCAGACCTAATTTCTGAATCATCAGACCAGGAGTAAGGTAATGAGGTATAAAGTTTTGTTTGGTTATGTGTTGTAGTTAATGCATTCATTTAACTTCTTTGTTTTATTTTGTTCATTATAAGTATTTTATATGTTGTTTTTTTATTTTTTTTAATCATTTTATTTTATTTTTCTTATATTTTTTGTGATTTATCTCAAATCTATACACACAAATCACTTTTCACATTATATTTACATAAGATAATCAATTCACATCTCTCAAATTTTTAAATAAAAATTTATCTCTTTTTTATCTAAAAAATTAGTAAATAGTGATTGACTTCCCTGAATCAATTAAAGGATGAAACATCGATGATTGTCTCTCTTTCTGTAACACTCTTAGTGGTGTATTTTTCTTTTTGGAACAGAGTCTAGTTCAAATTTAAAATTGGACGTTAAAATTGAGATCTATTATATCTTCTTACAACAATCTATCTCATATGAATAATTCTCAAAGTAATTAAATCTCTTTCAACTTATCTTAATAAGGTTGTTGCATTTGTCATATAAATATAATTTTGATTTGTGATTTATTCTTTCTTATGTTAGAGAATAAGTTTTTGTTCTCTTATATCTGGAAAATATTCTCACAATTGAGAGTCTTTAAAGATTTTGAAAGGGAGCTACCTCGTAAAAAGGATAAGAGGCACAAAATAAGCCCTAAAGAAAAGTAAAAAGATATGCAATGATCACCAAAATATTGAAAGATACACAAAGTATATCAAAAAAGAAAAAGATGTGCAAAGTGCATTAAACAACTAACAAGAGGCTCAAAATGAGCCCATAAAAAATGATCTTTATTATCTTTCAAATCTTTAAATCTTAGAAGAATTCATATGCTACTTGATATCTTCAAATACTTGATTTTTGAAAATCATGATTTTGGTTGATTACTTTGTAATATTATTCTATTAGATATTTTTCTGAAATGAAGTTTGAACAGATTACTTTTCTTATCTAATTTCTTTTTTTGAATTAGATTTTTGTTTTAAAAAAAAAGGATTTTAACTTGTAAAGAGCCTGAGCTAGGGTTGATAAAACTCAAATTTCTAACTTTTCTAGATCTTAATACGATCAATTCATTTCTTACTATGTTTTTGAAAAAAAATAAGAGGTAACTTTCTTATTTTAAGAAAATTTATTGAAATTAATTGATTCTTCTTAAAATATCAGCACCACCTCCACCTGATCAGAGTCTATTATGTGTGTCATTTTGTTTTTATATGTTTCCCTTCTTTTTGATAATATCAAAGGAGGAGAATATATTTATTTGGTTGTATTTGTTCATCTTATATTTGCATTAGTTTATATATTATTTAGATTCTAATTTTTTTTATTTCTATATTAAAAAAATAAAAAAAATAAAAACTTCTTTTATTTCCCATGCTTTAATATAATTCTCTTAGTGAGGGGGAGATTAGAAGAAATATTTTAAAATTTGTAAAATTCAACCAATAATATTTGTCATTATAAAAAGGGGGGATTATCGCAACTTTAGCTCATGAGTTTATATTTTTGATGTTAACAAATATTGTGCCTCACATCGTGTTGTCTACTTATATTTATAATATATTTTTATTTGTGTGTACTAACTTTTCAAGAATAGTATACACAATCTAACGAAGGTTCAATGCTTAAGATTGGATAGAATAAATTATGCTGTAATAATTTTTGTAATATTCATTGATGTATTTTTGACTTCTTAAGTCAAGTCCTATAAGGTTGTATGCTTTCTTGGTGACCATACACACACACTCAAAGGGAGTGAGATTGAGTCAAAACCAAAAGTTTAATTTTTGAATTAACGATAATATATGACCAGCCATCTAACTAATCATACTAGATGATTTAAATCATTCAGAGTGATCAGTTATGATTATAAAAAATAGCTGCCAATCATCATTTAGGCAAGATTTTAAATTCTATTTTTTGTTATAATCATCTATGATAATCTAAATCGTATTGGACGGACTATGACAATCATGCCTAAATTGATCTGATGATTAGTCCAAGATGGTCCCGAATATCATATTGGATGATATATATAAATTTGAACTGATCATGCTGGATTATCTTAAGATTCTCCAAGACTATCAGGTCAAAGTCTACACATTATACTGGATGATCCTGTGATCATCTAGGATGATATTTGGCCCTAAAATTAAGTTTTTAGGGTTTTATGATTCCCTCTATTTATGCACATCATAATATATGATCATGCGATTGTACTAGATGATCTTTACCACCAGAATTGAGTTTCTAGGGTTTTTGAAACCCTCTATTTAATCTTTATCAAGACACTTGATAAGTGTCTTTGATAGCCATTATGTTTTTTGTTCTTTTAGAGAAAACTTAAAGAGAGAACTTGAAATGGAGAGAGGAAATGGTGGAGTTTGAAAGGGAGAAGATCCTTGGAGGAGGTTTCAAGAGAGTATGGAGGGGATTTCATATGGTTGCTTCGGCAAGCTTGCACCTTAGTACCGTCGGATTCAAAGTTCATCTTGAGGAAAGTTTTGGGAAGAAGAAGACCTCTTTAGTGTCAAAGGACTTGGCTACTCCATCGTACTGAGGAAGGTGAAAGAGTTTTATAAGAGCTAAAGGAGAGTTACTAAAGGATTAGAGCAATACTCAAAGGGTGCCTCAAAGGAGTGAACGTAGGTCAAGTTGGATCGAATCACGATAAATCTGGTGTATTCTTTCTGATTTTATTTTTTTGGACTTTATTTTCCATATTTATTTTGGATATAACTTCTTGGTTGAAAATTTGTGATCAATATTATGTTGTATTGATTATCTTTTTTAGATAATAAAAAAGCTTTAAGAAGGGGATTTTTCTTTTATTTAAAGAAGGTTTTTAAATATCTAATTCACCCCCCTCTTGGTTAGCCTCAGGACTAGTTCTTTAGGGTTTAACAACCCTCATAAACTTTCAAGAGGAATCAAAGAAGGATTAAAAAACAAATTTTTAGAAAACTTAAAAAAAAAAAAATATTAATGGCTAACTTTTAAAATTATAATATTATTGAAGGATATTTAATCATACGACCACTTTTATTTGATTTTTTTTTTAATTTTTGAAAGATTTGCATGTCTACTTTCTTGCAATCAATTAATTATCAAATGTGGTATATGATTCAAAATGGTTATTCTATATCATCACATATTATAAATGGAGTCAAAATAGATCAAATTAATGCTTAATTGAATTCTAAATGGTTAAATTACTTTTTTATGATTTGAATTTCAAAGATTATATATTAACATGCATGTGCAGTACTGGCAAGAAAATTTGGGATAAATTACATAATACATACGAATGTACTAGTGAAGTCAAACAATCCAAGTTGAAAATTTTAATGCATCATTATGGATTATTTTGCATGAAATCTTATGAGACTATTCTAGACATGTATATTAAATTTACTCAAAAAGTGACATCATTAAACATCTTATGTAAAGAACTTTCAAACTTTCAAAAAATCAATAAAATTTTATGTTGTCTACTTGATAAGTTTGATACTAAATTCGTTGCTATTTGTGAATAAAAAAATTTGAATGAATATTCTATTGATAATCTAATTGGCTCACTTATTGCCTATGAGTACAATTTGAGTCAAAATCTTTTGGATGTAGGTGAAACTATAGTGCTAAAAGATAAAGAGATGGATGAAAGAAACTCAGTAGATGTTGAGAATAAAGAGATAACTTCATTTACAAGCACATTTGAAAATCTACTAAAGCGCAAGCATCAACGTCAGCAAAAGTGGAATAAAGGTAAAAATGATAAGAATGTTAATATTTTCTCTTATGTTATTTATTTTGGGTGTAGGAAATCTAGACATATAAAAAATCAGTGCCCTAATATAAAAACTCTTCCAACAAAAAAAGTAAAAATAAGTATAATACAGTAAGAACAAATAATAAAAAGTAATAAATCTCCTAGGCAGACCTAATTTCTGAATCATTAGACGAGGAGTAAGGTAATGAGGTATAAAGTTTTATTTTTGTATTTATGTGTTGTAGTTAATGCATACGTATATATTCTTTATTTTATTTTATTTATTATAAATAATTTATGTGTTATTTTTTATGTTTTTATTTGTAATCATTTTATTTTATTTTTCTTATATATTTTTGTCATTTATCTTGATTATATACACACAAATCACTTTCATATTATATTTATATAAGAGAATCAATTCACTTCTCTCAATTTTTTTTTTTTAAAATTTACCTCATTTTTACTTAAAAAATTAGTAACAGTGATTGACTTTCCTAAATCAGATAGAGAAAGAAACATTGATGATTGTCTCTCTTTCTCCAACTCCTTTAGTGGTGTATTTTTCTTTTTTGAGCAAAATCTATTTCAAATTTAAAGTTGGACTTTGAAATTGAGATATATTATATCTTCTTATTGTAATCTATCTCATATGAATAATGCTTAAAGTGATTAAATCTCTTTTAAATTTTATTGATAAGATTGATGCATTTATCATATGAATATGATTATGATTTATGATTTATTCTTCTTTATATTAGAGAATGAGTTTTTATTCTCTCATATCTAAAATATATTCTACCAACTTAGAGTCTTTACAATTTTGAAAGAGATCTAGCTCTCAAAAATGACAAGAGACATAAAATGAGCTTAAAAGAAAATTTAAAAGATGCACAACAATTTCCAAATAATTAAAACATGCTCAAAGAGTATCAAAAAATTAAAAGATGTATAAAGTGTGACAAAAAAACTGATAAGAGGCATAAAATGAGCCCACAAAAAAAGAGCTTCATTCTCTTTCAAATCTTTAAATTTTAGAAGAATTCATGTGCTACTTGATATCAACAAATACTTGATTTTTAAAAAATCATGATTTCGTTTGATTACTTTGTAATATTATTCTATTAGATATTTTTCTGAAATAAAGTTTGAATAAATTATTTTTCTTATCTAATTTCTTATCTCAATGAGATTTTTGTTTTAAAAAAAAAACTTTAACCTATAAGGAGCCTGAGCTAAGGTTGATAAAATTCAAATTTCCAACTTTTCTGGATCTTAGTGCTGTCAATTCATTTTTTACTATATTTTTGAATAAAATTAAGAGATAACTTTATTATTTTGAGAAAATTTACAAAAATTAATTTATTATTCTTAAAATATCAGCACCACCTCAACTTGATCAAAGTCTATTATGTGTGTTACCTTTTTTTCTTCTTTTTTATTATGTCCAAGGGGGAGAATGTATTTGTCTGATTGTATTTGTTCATCTTGTATTCGCATTAGTTTATATATTTTTTAGATTTTAAAAGTTTTTTTTTAATTTTTATTTACTTCTACTTTAAGAAAATGAAAAAAAAATATTTTCGCTACTTTTAATATAATTCTCTTAATGAGGTGGAGAATAGGAGAAATATTTTTAAATTTTCAAATTCAACTAGTAATATTGTTCATCATAAAAAAGGGAGAGATTATTGCAACTCGAGCTCACGAGTTTATATTTTTTATGATATTAAATATTGTGGCTCACATCATGTTGTCTACTTGTATTTGCAATTTTTTTTATGTGTGTACTAATTTTTTAGAAATACCATGCACCATCCAACGAAGGTTCAAAGCTCAAGATTGGGTAGAATAGGTTATGTTGTAATAATTTTTATAATATTCATTGATGAATTTTTTATTTCTTGAGTAAAGTCTTATAAGGATGTATGCTTACTTAATAACCATGCATATATACACTCAAAGGGAGTGAGAATGAATCAAAACCTGAAGTTCAACTTTTGAACTAATTATATTATACGATCAGCTCATCTAACTAATCATACTGAAGTTCAACTTTTGAACTAATTGTATTATAAGAAAGTTTGGAATTTTTAAATTGTTTGCTCCTGCGGTTTGTTGCAAAATTCTTGTTCATGTCGGTGGCTTCATCGGCGGTCACTTCTGACCGCCGGACGTCATTCTGTTTGACTCCACCAGATAGTTGCAGCAATAAACTGAGATCTTTGTCTCAAATTTTGATCCAGAAAGTCAAGTCACCAGGTCCTTTAGTGATCAAAGAACTAGTTGAAAATTCTGTGAAGAAATCAGCTCCAATTGCTGGCAGAGGAAAGGAAATTTTGGATGATGTTTAGTTTAAAACTCCAAAGCTGATTCAGAATGTTAATGTGATAAACATATCTAATGACTTTGAAGCCTCTTCATCTTCAAAGATGAATCTTTTTGTTAAAGGTTTTGGAAACATCAATAACAGAGAATGTTCTATTCTGGAGAATGTGAATAACATAATACTTGCTAATCATAGAAATGCTCAAGAAAAAATATTGAATGTCTTTAAAGAAAAGGAAGCAAATCCATGGGAGAAATGTCCAAATATCAAAGTGAATTTTATTAGAGATGATTATATCCTGTCAAAAGATGGGCAGGCTGTTAAGCTTTTTGAGCCATCTGTTAAAGTGAATTCTGAGAAGCTTCATAATTCAATTGTAGTAAAAGTGTTTGGAAGCAACTTCCCAATGTATGTTATTGCTAATGAGCTTCGCCGGCAATGGTCTCAGTTTGCAAAATATCACTTAACCAGTCTCGGTCTAGGATGGGTATTATGTTCATTTTTCTAATGGAAGCCATGGAAGGTGTATTATCAGGTGGACCTTGGTATGTTCGTGAACATATTGTTGGGCTAGATAAGTGGACTAGTGATTTCTAACCTACTTCACTGAAGGGTTTGTCATCACCAATATTGATAAGAATGCCCCACTTACCTCTTTATTGTTGGGATGAAATTAACATAACTCATATTGCTTCTATGGTTGGTACACCCTTGTTTTTGGATGGAAATATGTTCCAATGGAGGAAAAGAGAATTTGCTAGAGTTTGTATTCGTGTAGCTCTTGACAAGCAACTCCCAAGGAACGGAAGGTCGTTTCTTTCAAAAACTAGAATTTGAAAAAATTTCTTGTTTTTGTTTTAAATGTGTAAAGATTGGACACTTACTTGAAGATTGTGTTCAAGAAAGAAAAGTGGTTAATCCAGTTAGTTCTGATTGTGAGAAGCAAAGCGAAGGCAATAATGGAAATTCGGATAGGCTGATTGAAGAAAAAGAGGTGTCTTATGGCCCATGGATTCATGTCAAATATGGGAAGAAGAAGGTCGTTCCAGTTCGAGGTGGTCAAATACTTCATCCTAAATCTACTGTAGTCTATGTAATTAAAAATCAGCAAGTCAACAAAAATTTATCCAAGACATTTGTGGAATCTGTTCCAGATTTAACTTTTGCAAGAAAAATTGCAAATAAGGTGGCAACTACAAAAATTGGCAGCTCGGGTTTGACTAAAGCTATTGATTTGGAGCATGACGTTGGAGTTCCAATGGTGCAAAATGTAGATAAAGATGTCAGTTCAAGGGACATGAATTGTGATAAACCAATAGCAAAATTGGTAAATTCCACTACAGAACCAATCATTTTCCATGATAATCAATTCAGTGTTTTAGATGCTGAATGTGAAGATGTAAATCACTTGCCTATTGAAGAGATTGCTGACAAAGTTGAAATAGAAGAAGGTGAAATTTCAGAAGGGAATCAAGAAGATCATATGGCTTCAACTTTAAAGATCCAAATGATGCTGAGAAGTTTACAAAAGAAACTACTGCTACTGGATTAGTTAAATTCAAACTTCAAAAGGAACTTCATTCACTTGGTAAGAAAAATCTTCAGTTGAGAAGTAGAAGAACATAAACTCAAAAGAAAATTGCTAATGGGAGCAATCCCATTAACATCCAAAAATGACGTTTGTTATTTTTTGGAACTGTAGAGGGGCGAGGAAAGTGGAAGCCTCTCGATATTTAAAGGATATTGTGAAGGATCATGATGCTCTATTTGTTGGTTTGGTAGAAACAAAAATTTCAGACATGGATTCTCATGAATTCAAATTGTTTCTAGGAGATAAATGGGATTACTTTCTATTTCCAGCTGAAGGACTTTCAAGTGGTATTATGGCTTGTTGGAGAAGTGATGTTGCTTCCTTTATTGTCAAAGAAGATAACTCTCAAGTGGTGATTGGTGAGCTTAATATAGCTAACAGGGGAATAGAATATAGCTATAGTTTATGGAAACAAAAATTGTTTCATTAGAAGGAATTTATGGAGTTTCTTGGAGATAATAGCAAAACTGAAAGATACGGCCATTATAGGTGGAGACTTTAATTGCTTGTTATCACAAGATGATAAAAAGGGAGGCAAAAAATTTATATTTTCTAATGGTACACAAGACATGTACTCATTTATGAGTAATTATGACTTCAATGAAGTAAACATAGTGGGCCCAAAATATAGTTTGTGCAACAATAAGGAAGGTAAAGCCTGTATCGTGGAGAGACTAGATCGGTGCATTATCAATTCTGTAGCTTTGAAGGCCATTAAGGTGGTGGCTGATAAGCATTTAGCTAGACTAGCCTCTAACCATTGCCCCATTATGCTAAAGATTTTCTCCTCTGGTTTTGGAAGAAACTGAGCTATCATGTTTGAAGAAGTGTGGGCTACCTTCCCTACATCCTATGCTATTGTTTCAAGCTCTTGGAAGAAGCCAATGAGAGGTAACAATGTGGAAATTATAAATGCTAAATTTAAGAGATCTTTAAAAGCTCTATTTTTTTGGAGTAGAGCCAAGCACAAGAGCTTAGAATAATTGAATAAAATTCTTAAGGATGAAATCCTTGAATTGCAAATTGAAGAATCTACTGATGGTGGGCTTTCAGACACTAAGCTACAAATTTTAAAATCTAAAGTCTGTTAGCTCAATTCAATGATTGGTAGGCTTTGTACTTGGTGGAAGCAAAGAGCAAAGATTCAATGGATGAAAGAGGGTGATTCAAACTCTAAATTCTTCCATGCTTATGCCTTGGCTATGAATAATTCTAATTTGATCAACAAAATTAAAAATGATGATGGTGAGACCATGAAAGATCATATGCAAATTGAGAAATATCTTTGTAGCTACTTCAATTCTAAATGGAGGAGGCGGCACTGTAGGTTGAGCGGGTGGTCAAACCCGTCAAATGCCTTGGATGACATGGATAAGAAAAAGCTTGAAAAGGAGTTTTATTTTGAAGAGATGGAAGAGGTTATCAAGAATTTGGCGTTAAACAAATCTCCAGGTAATTATGGTATCTCTCACTCTTTCATAAAATACTATTGGAAATTTATTAAATATAATGTTTGGATGGCTATGAACTCCTTCTTCACCACTGGGGTTCTTTCTCTGAAATGGAAAGAAACCAATGTGATCTTGATTCCAAAGATGAATAACCCTTTGACTGCTTCTAACTATCGTCCTATCTACCTTTGTATATCTATTTACAAAATTGTGGCTAAAATGTTATTAAACAGGATGACTATGTTATTTCCTAGAATTATTTTTGTGTATCAGTATCCTTATGTAAGAGGGAGATCAATGTCAGATCAGATTTTACTTACTCAGGAGCCCTTCAATAAATTTAAATATTCCAAATCTAAGAAGGGAATGATGGCTATTAAAATTGATATCGAGCAAGCTTATGATAGCATGAGCTGGTCCACCGTAGCATAGGTTCTGGATGGCTTTTGGTTTCTAAATTTTTTTTTCTAAATTGATTTTGGAATGTGTAAAAGAACTGAAATTTTCTATCATGTTTAATGGTAGGCAATCAGATTGGATTGAAGCAAGAAGCGAATTTAGGCAGGGGTGTCCTTTGTCTCCCTATCTGTTTATAATGTGTTCTCAATTATTAACAGATGCCTTTGCTTAAAGGGGTAAAAATATTCGAATAAAGGTTGCACCTAATGCTCCTTTAATCACACATCTAATGTTTGTAGATGATATAATCTGTTTTTCTGAAGAAAATAAAAAGAGCATAAAGAAAATTAAAAAAAATCATTGATGGCTATTGGACAGGCCAGAGGATCAATTGTATTAAAAGTTCAATTATTTTTGGAAAATCTATGAAAAGAAGAAATAAAAGATCCCTTGCAAAGATTTTTGGAGTCAAATTTGTGGAAGAAATGGAGTATTTGGGCATTAAAATTGCATTTAGAAGATTGGTTTTTTCAAATTTTCAACATTTGTTAATTAAAGTAGCCAATAGATTAAGCTCTTGGGGAAATAAACTACTGTCAATAGCTGGGAAGGTCGCTCTCATTAATTTGGCATGCCTTTCACTTCCAATTTTCTTGGTATCTCACTCACTAGTTCCAATGGGTGTCTTATATGAATTTGAGAAGATGTGCAGAAATTTCATATGGAACAAAAATGATACCAATAAAGGACTTCATTATGTTGCTTGGAGGTCCTTTGAAAATCTTAAAAAGTTGGAGGTTGGGGTATTCAATCTATAGTGAAAAAAATCTGGTCCTTTTAAGATCCAAATTTGCTTGGAATCTCATTGATAGACCAAACTCACTGCTGAACAAGGCGTTGATAGCAAGATACGAACTAAATATCTGAAACTCGGTTCACCACAGCTATTCTTCATCTTCATGGAGAATTATTCTGAACAGAGAAAATTATCTTCAGTCAATTATAAGATGGAGAGTATCAAATGGCAAGGAAATTAATACTATCAATGATACTTGGATTTTAAACAAGTGCATCAGCAAATGGCCCACATTTGCAAGAAATATGGATGAAGACACTAAAATGGTTGTAGGATTCATTATGAATGGAAAGTGGAATGAAAAGAAGTTAAAAGAATTTTTTGGAACAGAGCTGGTAAATGTCATTTTGACTATGCCAATTCAATCAAATTTACCAATTGATAAATTGGAGCTGATATATAAGTATTCAAGCAAAACTATTTCGTATTTAGCTGTTGTTGTTTCTGAATTTGATGAAGACAAAGATGAAGACTGGTGTTGGATGAAGAAAGCTATATTGAGGACATGAATTGCTCTATTTTGGTGGAGTCTTAAGAGAAATGTTATTCCTAGTAATCACTTTTTGAATTTTAGAAGACTAATTGTTGTTGATAGTTTCCTGAGAGGATGTCCTAGAGCTGAAAACCAAGATCATATTGTTATTTTCTGCAGTAAGCTGCAACAAATATTCACGTTTCTGAATCAATGGGGTTTTAATATTCCATCATTTGCTTCACTAGATAAATGTTATCAAGGACTGAAGCATCTTGCAAATTCAAATCCGTTCCAAGGTAATCTGTTCTGTACCATGATTTTTTTATGTTGGAAGAGAAGGAATAAATTAATTCATCATGGAAAAGAGGATAGCTCTTCTTTTATAGTCGCAAATTCTATTTGCAATTCCATTGTATCTTTTAAGAAGGATCTCATTTTGGAGAACTGGGATGTCAATCAGCTCTATGGGCTGTCTTTACCATCTTGGCGTCCTCTACCTCCTAAATTGATAAAAATTAATATAGATGCAGCATTAAGTCATACTAACAATGCTGGAATTGGAGGAGTTGTTAGAGATTGCAAAGGAAGATTTTTATGTGCATTTGGATCAAATTGCATTCATTGGGATAGTTCTCAACTTGAGATGCTAGCTATTCTTTCTGTTAAAAGACTTGTTCAAGATTGGATGTTTGAAGAAGAAGGTATAATAATTGAAGGAGATAACATAAATGTTATCAAATTCTTAAAGGAGGTTCTTAATAAGGTTGTTATAAATAACGTCAACTTGAATCCAGGTGACTTAGATTTTATTTTTCACTTCAAGAAAATAGTTTTTCTTCATTCTAATGGAAATTATAACAAGTTAGCGGATCTTTGTGCTAACTTAGCTTTGATTTCAGTTTTTTTTTTGGATGACATTAGTTCTAATAAGATTCCTCCTTCATTCTCTAATTTGTTGAAGGAGGAATTTAATTGTTTGTCGTTATCTTTGAAAAAAATTTTCTATTAGCATTTTTTCAAAAAAAAAAAAACTAATCATACTAAATGATTTAAATTGTCTAGGATAATGAGTTATGATCATGAAAAATAGCCTCTAATTATAATTTAGGCAAGATTTTTAATTTCATTTGTTATTCTAATCATCCAAGATGATCTACATCATATTAGATGATCTATGACAATCATGCCTATATTGATCCTATGATTAGTCTAAGATGATCTTGAATATCATACTAGATGATTTATACAAATTTGAATTGATCGTACAAGACTATCCTAAGATTATCCAGTACTTTCAGGTCAAATTCTGCACATTATATTAGATGATCCTGCGATCATCTAGGATGATATTTGGTGCTAGAATTGAGTTTTTTGGGTTTTATGAATCCCACTATTTAAGCACATCGTACTGGATAATCCTGCGATCATACTAGATAATCTTTACCACCAAAATTAAGTTTCTAGGGATTTTGAAGCCCTCTATTTAAGCTTTATCAAGTCACTTGGTAAGTGTCTTTGGCAGCCATTGTGTCTTCATTTTTTTGGAGAAAACTTGAAAGGGAGATAAGAAAGGGTAGATTTTGAGAGAGAGAAGATTTTTGGAGGGCATTTCAAGGGAATGTGGAGGGTATTTCATATAGTTGCTCCGACAAGCTTGTACCTTAGTATCATCAGATTCAAGGTTCTTCTTGAGGGAAGTTTTGAGAAGAAGAATATATCTTTAGTGTTAAAATATTCTGCTACTCTGTCGTACCGAGGAAGGTGGTGAAAGTGATTTTATAAGGGATAAAGGAAAGTAACTAAAGATTTAGTGTAATACTCAAAGGGTGCCTCTAAGGAGTTGATGTAGGTTAGGTTGGATCAAACCACTATAAATTTGGTGTGTTCTTTCTCTTTTTTTTTTTTTTTTTTTTTTGTTTTTTTTTTTTTTTTTTTTTTTTGCAGTTTATTTTCCACATTTATTTTGGTTATAATTGCTTTTTGAAAATTTGTGATTGATATTATGTTGAATTTATTATCTTTTTCAGATGTTAAAAAAGCTTTAAAAAGATGATTTTTCTTTTGTTGAGAATGTTTTTTAAATATCTAATTTTTCCCCCTCTTGGTCAGCCTTGGGACTAATTCTTTAGGGTTTAACAACCCTCGTGATTTTTTAACTGGTATCAGAACAAGATTAAAAAATAAAGTTTTTGAAAACTTTTGAAAAAAAAGATTAATTGCTAACTTTAGATTTGTAATATTATAGAAGGATATTCAATCACATGATCACCTTTATTTGAAAATATTTCTTTTGATTTTTAAAGAATTTACATGTCTACTTTCTTATAATCAAATGATTATCAAATATGGCATATAATTCAAATTGGTTATTTTGTACCATCGAATATTATAGATGGTGTCAAAACTGATATTCCATTTACTGATTAGAGTAAAATAGATCAAATTAATGTCAATTGAATGATAAATGCTTAAAATATTTTTTCTATGCTTAGAATTTTGAAGATTTTATGTTAATAACCATATGCACTATTGGTAAGAAAATTTGAGATAAATTATATTATACATACAAAGGTACTAGTAAAGTCAAACAATCCAAGTTGAATATTTTAATGTATGATTATGAATTATTTTGTATGAAACCTTATGAGACTATTCTAGACGTGTATACTAGATTTACTCAAATAGTGACATCATTATACCCTTTAGGTAAAGAACTTTAAACTTTAAAAAAGTCAGTAAAATTCTATGTTGTCTACTTGATAAGTTTGATGCCAAAATCATTGCTATTTGTGAATCAAAAAATTTGAATGAATATTTTATTGATAATATGATTGGCTCAATCAATGTCTATGAGTAAAGTTTGACTCAAAATCTTTTGGATGCAGGTGAAACTATAGTGCTAAAAGATGAAGAAATAGATGAAAGCGACTTAGTAGATATTGAGAGTAAAGAGATAACTTCAATTACAAGCAAATTTGAAAATCTACTAAAGCACAAGCATCAACATCATTAAAAGTGGAATAAAGGTAAAAATGATAAGAATGTTAAGATTTCTTCTAATGTTATTTATTTTGGGTGTATGAAATTTGGACATATGAAAAATCAGTGCCCTAATATAAAAACTCTTCCAATAAAGAAAAATGGAAAAAAAAAGCAAAAATCTAATAAGGGCAAATGATAAAAAGAAAAAAATCTCCTAGGCAAACCTAGTTTTTGAATTATCAGACCATGAGTAAGGTAATGTGGTATAAATTTTTATTTGTATGTTTATGTGTTATAGTTAATACATGAATATATGTTCTTTATTTTATTTGGATCATTATAAATGTTTTATGTGCTTTCTTATATTTTTGTTTGTAATCATTTTATTTTATTTTTCTTGTATATATCTGTGATTTATCTCGGATCTATTCATACAAATCACTTTTCATTTTGCATTTGCATAAGAGAATCAATTCACTTCTCTTAATTTTTTTAAATGAGAATTTTACCTCTTTTTTACCTAAAAAAGTAGTATGCATTGATTGGCTTTTCTAAATCAGTTAAAGGAAGAAACATCGAAGACTATCTCTCTTCCTTTAACTCGTTTAATGGTGTATTTTTCTTTTTGGTGCAAAACCTATTTTAAATTTAAAGTTGGACTTTAAAATTAAGATCTATTCTATCTTCTTACAGTAATCTATCTCATATGAATAATGATCAAAGTCATTAAATCTCTTTCAAGTTTTCTTGATCAGTTTATTGCATTTATCATAAAAATATGATTCTGATTTATGGTTTATTCTTCCTTATATTAGATAATGAGTTTTTCTTCTCTTATATCTAGAACATATTCTCACAAGTGAGAATCTTTAAAGGTTTCGAAAGGGAGCTAGCTCGCAAAAATGATAAGAGACTCAAAATGAGCCAAAAAAATTAAAAAAGATGCACAAAGATCGCCAAATAATTAAAAGATATACAAAGTATATCAAAAAATCAAAAAGATACATAAAATGCATCAAATAACTATCAAAAAGTATAAAATGAGCCCACAAAAAAAATAAGCTTCCTTCTTATTTAAATCTTAGAAGAATTCATGTGCTATTTGATATCTTCAAACACTTGATTTTTAAAAATCAGGATTTTGGTTTATTACTTTGTAATATTATTCTATCATATATTTTTCTAAAATGAAGTTTGAACATATCACTTTTCTTATTTGATTTCTTATTTGAATTAGATTTTTGTTTTAAAAAAGGACTTTAACCTATAAGGAGCCTAAGCTATGACTAATAAAATTTAAATTTCCAACCTATCTGAATCTTAGTACGGTTAATTTGTTTCTTACTGTATTTTTAAATAAAATCAAGAAGTAACTTTCTTATTTTGAGAAAATTTTTTGAAATTAATTGATTCTTCTTAAAACATCAGCACCACCTCTACCTAACCAAAGTCTATTATGTGTGTTTAATTTTATTTTTTGTGTACTTTCCTTCTTTTTGATAATGTCAAAGGGGGAGAATCTATTTGTCTGATTGCATTTGTTCATCTTATGTTTGCATTAATTTATCAGTTGTTTAGATTCCAAAAGTATTTTTTATTTTTTGTTTATTTCTATGTTAAAAAATGAAAAAAAGAAACATTTTCCCCCTATTTTTTATATAATTATCTTAATGAGGAGGAGATTAAGAGAAATATTTTTAAATTTTTAAATTCAATCAGTAATGTTTGTCATAATCAAAAAGGGGGAGATTATTACAACTCAAGCTCACGAGTTTATGTTTATGATTGTATCAAATATTATGGCTCGCATCATGTTGTCTATTTGTATTTGCAATGTGTTTTTGTTTGTGTATGTATTAAATTTTTAGGAACAACATGTACCATTTAATGAAGGTTCAAGGATCAAGATTGGGTAGAATAGGTTATGTTGTAATAATGTCTGTAATATTTATTGATTTTTTTTTTTATTTCTTGAGTAAAATCCTATAAGGGTGTATGCTTTCTTGGTGACCATGCATACACACACTCAAAGGGAGTGAGATTGAGTCAAAATTAAAAGTTCAATTTTTGAACTAATCATACTATATAATTTATATCGTATTGTATAATCAACTCATCTAACTAATCATACTGGATAATTTAAATTATCCAAGATGATCAGTTATGATTATAAAAAATAGTCGCTAATTATAATTTAGGCAAAATTTTGAATTTTAATTTTTATTCTAATCATCCAGGATGATCTATAATAATCATGCCTAAATTTATCATATGATTAGTCTGGGATGATCCCCAATACCATATTGGATGATCTATATAAATTTAAACTGATCATACTAGACTATCTTTAAATCATTCATGCCTATCAAGTTAAATTCTATATATCATACTAGACGATCATACGATCATCCTGGATGACATTTGGTGCCAAAATTGAGTTTTTAGGGTTTTTGAAGCCCTTTATTTAAGTTTTGTCATGGCACATGGTAAGTGTCTTTGGTAGTCATTATGTCTTCATTCTTTTGGAGAAAACTTGAAGATAGAACTTGAAAGGGAGAGAGGAAAAGGTGGATTTTGAGAGGGCGAAGATCCTTGGAGGGAGTTTGAAGGGAGTCTAGAGGGGATTTCACACAGTTGCTCTAGTAAGCTTGCACGTTAGTACCATCAAATTCAAGATTCATCTTCAGAGAAGTTTTGGGAAGAAGAATATCTCTTTGGTGTTAAAGAACTCGCTTACTCTATTACACCGGGGAAGATGGATATATTTTGTAAAGGCTAAAGGAGAGCCACTATAGGTTTAGTGCAATACTCAGAAGGTGCCTCTAAGGAGTAGACATAGGCCAGGTTGGACCGAACCACTATAAATCTGGTGTGTTCTATCTAATTTTATTTTTTTTGTACTTTATTTTTCACATTTATTTTGGATATAACCACTTGGTTGAAAATATGTGATTGATTTTACATTGTTTTGATTATCTTTGTAAGATGTTGAAAAAGCTTTAAAAATGGGATTTTCTTTTATTGAAAGAAGGCTTTTTAAATAACCAATTCACTCCCCTTTTGATTAGCCTCGAGACAAATTCTTTTGGGTTTAACAACCCTCATGAACTTTTATTTACTTAGTAGGATTTTTTGTTGTTTGTCATTATAGAAAATTATAAAATTAAGAAATATGTTTAATTATGCTTTAATTGCTATCATTTGAGAGAATATATGTTTATATGATTGTATTATGTGTATTATGGTTTGAATTGGAAAGTTTTGGATAAATTATAGTGAAAAGAGAGAAATTTTGATGCTTATAAAGCATATTCTAGTGCCTAAAAAGTTGTATTCTTGTGTCTATAAGGCATATTCTGATGGTAATTATGCCATTTTTGAAGCCTACTAGCATATTCTAGTGCCTACGAGAATTTTCCAGGGATATAAACATATTAAGAGTCATAATGGGCCAGATCCTTTGGGATTCTATCTGGGATCAAGGATACCTATTTTGAATTATTTAGTTATATGAATTACTCCGTGTTGTGAATTTTAGTTTATTTATATACTCAATATTATTATTTGAATTTACATAACTATTATGCCCTTATTATTTTGTTCAATATAATAATTTATTATATTGCACTTATCTATATTTAAATATTCTAAAAAATATTTAATAAAAGAGATATTTAGATTATTGTTTTTAGCCTATTGAGCTATTATAGCTTACTATGATTTTACATCTGGTTATCAAGATATGGGAAAAAGAACAAGCTTATTAATTAGCAATATAGGATCTTACTTGAATCTATATAGGTATTTCTTTATTTTTCATTTTTTTTACAATTATGGCTAGCTCTTGTTATGCTTTGATCTGCTCTCTATTATGTAGTCATGCACTATATTATTGATACTATATATATTTATTGATGAAATGAAAGAGATTTTATGGATGAGGTTATTTTTAATACTCTAGATATTTTAGTAGCTCTCTAGTCTATGATTTGTTTAAAGTTTAAATTAAAAGACAAAATCTGAAATATTTCCAAAATTAAATTTAGGTCTAAAGTCTCTATTTTGTGAATAGTAAATCTTTTAATGAGCTTTGTTTAGAGACTTTAATGATCTGGTTGACTCTCAAGTTAGGGATGAACCTCCAAAACTTTAAGAGGATATTAGATCTATAAATGATGATTAAAAAGAAATAAATCTGTGTAATGAATAAGACTATCATCTAATTTTCATAATTTTTTTTATTAAATGAGGATGAGACGAATAAAATGATAGAGTTATTATTAAAATTCAAAGATTGATCAACTTGTAGTTATGAGGAAATGTCCATTCTATCTTCAAATGTAGTTAATCACAAATTAGAATTTCAATCTGAAATGGTTCATGTAAAACAAGCACCTAGACTAATGTGATTCAACATTGAACAACAAGTAGTAACTAAAATCAAGAAACTAACCGACACTAGTTTCATCAGGGAAGAGAGTTATCATACCTGATTAGCCAGCATCATCCCAGCAAAGAAAAAGAATGATTAAATTAATTCCAATATCGATTATATAGACTTAAACAAAGCTAGTCCTAAAGACAATTTTTACTTTCCATTTTAAAAGTCATGGTTGATGTTGCTTCCTCGTATGTAATATTTTTCTTTACGTATGGTTCATCTAGATACAATCAGATTAAAATGGCATATAAAGATGAAACATATATAGCATTTAGAACACTGATAGGTGTATACTGTTATAAAGTTATGCCATTTTGATTAAAGAATACAAGAGTAACCTACTAGCAAGCAATGATGAGGATTTCTTAAGTGCTTATCCTCCATTAGGTGAAATGTTATATTGATGATATAGTCATTAAATATCTCATAAGTGAAGATCATTTTTATGATTTGAGAATTTTTTTTTCAAAGATTACTTTGATATAGTTTAAAAAGAATCTTCTATAGGGCACCTTTTATATCACATTAGGAAAATTTTTAAGTTTTATGAGTTGACACCATGGAATTGAAATTAATGAAATATTAGAAATGGCACCATTTAAAAGTCTCACTTAATAAAATTCCAGGAAGGTTTATATCAAATCTTCTAGGAAGGTTCATATTAAATCTTTGGGAATTTTATTTTGACAGAGCTGCCTCCAGTCAATGAGTATTTGATGTCACTTCCCCAAGGTAAGTTTCAATAGGCTTAGTGTTTTTCACTCCATATAAAGGTTTAATGCATTACTCCTACCACATATCAAAATCTTATAATAACAATGAAGCTGAGTACATTATAGTGACAACTGGGTTTGAATTGATAATTTTAAATGAAATTTAAGAGATCAATATCATTAAGGATTTATAGCTAGTTATCAATCAAATAGCTAGAATTTATAAAGTATTAAAGAAAAGTTTGATCCCCTATTATCAGTATACAATGCATCTTCTTGAATAAATCTTAAATGTAACTTTATATAGGATTCCTTATCGGTGGAATTCCTTGGTGGATGCTCTAGAAAAATTAGCCTAAGAATTAGCTTGTCTTGAAGGGGATTCATTTTTGGTTGAAGTATAAGGTCATAGAGTCTTATCATCCATAAACATCTAGTATATCAATAGAAAATTTCCAAAACTTAGGTGAAAAGTTTTTTGTAGTAGATGATGAAATAGACCTTTCATTGAATACACACAAGAAAATAAGATCCCTTGTGATAGATCAGCAACTGATCGAATCAAAAGAAGATTTTTATCTTATTCCTTAATCAATAATAACCTATATAGCAGATCATTTAATCAGATGTGTTTGTGGTGCTTAAAAACTAGAAGCATATAAAATTCTAAAAGAAGTGCATGCTAGATTATGATGTGCACAACATTCCAGACAAAAAATGAAAATAAAAATCAAACTAATGGAATATTTTTGGATGACAATGATAGATAACTCACCACACAATCCATTAAACTCTCAAATTTAAAAAAAAAAAATCAAATCCATTAAACTCTCATATTCAAATAACCTCATGTTTTTGATAAGCCGTAGGACTTGTAGGTTAGTGACTTCTACACTTATAGTCATTAGCTTACATAGTTTAAAAAATAATAATTAAACTCAAATGTTTTAAAATTTGATAAATAAAACATTAAATCATTAAAATTTAAACTTAAATCATATCTCCCTTTAGCCTATAATAAATAAATAACCTCAAATCAAATAACTAAAATAATAAAATCCCTCAAGGCATAGCAAAGCCACATAAACATCTTCAAACACTATGGATGGTTTACTAGAACAACTGACTAGTCTAGGCTAAGTCAATGTTTGTTTTGGTATGCTTGTATATGCCTTTCTTAGAGGGCATCTTATGTCTGTGTTTGAGTTAAAAAGAGTGTTGGTTTTTGAAAAGGTTAACTATCTTTGGAAGAATTTAATTGATAGAATTTTAGTTTTAAAATTGAACACTTCATTGTGAATAATATATTACCACGGGAGGCAAAAATATTATTCCCTAATAGGTTCAAATTAAAAAACTTTAAACTTATCTTAATTATTAAAGTCAACTGAGAGAAAGACAACATATGATCTTGAAGGATCATAATGATGTTTTATTGAGTGTTTGACTATAATAATTTGGATAAGAGGTCGATAATTTCATAATCAAAATTTAGATAATAGAATAATATATCTTCCTGAAGAAAGAACATATCATTCACTATCAGTCATTTGAATATGACGATAATGATCATTAAATTTAACTTGAACTTTCCCAAAGATAATTAATTGAGTTTTAAAAAACTTGATTTTGAAAATTTATATGGGTTTCTAAATCTCTTATGAGTGTAATCGCTTGTAGTTAATTACATCAAAAGAAATTAGATTTTCCTATGAATACTCTTAATAAAAATAACTGTATAAATTTTATTTTGAGAATTCAAGGCTTGATGTCAAAAGAAGTGAGGATGGAAATTCAATAGGGATTGGATCAAATTTGAACACTTATTCTATATATCAATAGAAGAAAAGTAGGAAGCACTTTGGGATTTTGAAACAATTTAGAAGTGCTCCAACATATCCTAAGTGTTCGGCTTAAATTTAGCCAAAAAATAATTAGAATTTTTAATTTTATTAGAAGGTTAGAATTAGATTCCTGAATATTGAGGTCTTATAGTCTAAACCTTTCTCAGAACTTAAGTCTAAGTTGAGTATTAAAAAATAGTAACCCGAACCTAGCTATTGTAATACAAATCTAGACATACCCTGGCCTGGATTGGGGAGCCCTCTAACCACTTAGGCACTTTAAAGCCATGATTTTGATAATTTATGAAAAATTGGTCGGGATGTTGTTTAGTTAAGTTTGTGGAATCGGGACCAACATCTATAGGAGATCCTAATTGGCCCCTTAACTTATGTTGGATAATATAAAGCTTAAAGTAAAATATAATTAAATTTTAAACTCATTTAAATTTATTTCTAATGTAATGCATGCTAGTTGACTCAATAAATACTTAAATCAAATATGAAACAATTTTAAAATTAGGCTTAGAATATAAATTTTATCCTAAGGAATGCAAAATGTCACCTTGATAGGAGTACACCCTAATAGGTAAGGTGGCTTGCTAGAACCCGCAAGTAGGGAGGTGTCGAACAAGATAGAAAAAAAATTAATATGAATGCATAAAAAAACTTTTAGCAAGTTTGAGCTTACTTCTTAAAATCATTAAGTTTTTCTAGAAGCTTAAATATTTTAAATTTCAATTTTAAGTTGAAAATATTTTTTAATGTATCTCACAAGCCTTCAATCGTGTTCCAGGTTAAAATAAAATTAGCATGTAAGTAAAAAATATTAGAAAAGCATACAATTTTTATTGCATAATCAAATTAAACAAATCAATTAAATTTATCAAATTAAATGTCCAAGTGGAATATGCCACTTAATATTATAACCTAGGGTCTGGAGGAAAAGTAAAGGGGTCGGGTACCACTTATAACAAGCCCAGATTTCTAATCCTAAGACACAAGTGACTTTGAGAATATGATTTTTCTCGTTCTTCACTTCTTCGTCCTTATGTGGGTTCCTTGTGTCCATCTGGTCTAGATCTATATGAAAGAAACTCCCCTTGAAATGGGAGTTATCTTTTCCCTTTAGATATTTTAAAATCATCCTAATTTAGATCTCCAAATATAGAGGAACTATCCCGTAAAGGGTGTCCCTTTCTCTTTGGATTCCATGTTGGATGCTTAACATTCAATCTCAAAGTACTTTTATAACACTTAATTACAACTCAATTACATCAAATTATATTTGAAAAAAAAAATTAAAATATAGACTCTAACAACCTGTAGGGTTATACTAAATAATCAATAATTAAATCAAAATTCAAGAATTTATATATTTAAATTAAAATACTCAAATCAACCATATTTGTCCATGATCTTTTAATTTTTTAAGGGGGGTTTAGCATTTCTGAAGCACCTAAATTAATATCATTAATTTAAAGCTTAATTTTTTACTTTTCCCCCATTAATTTTATGCCATATATGAGCGTGGCCACCTACATAAGCTTGTATTAATATTTAAATCTCCCCTAACCTAAGGATAAATCTAATACCCATCACATCAATACACATATTATATAATTTAAATAAATAATCACATTAATCTACTAGCAACCAGTTTGTAATGAAAACCATGGAAAACTTGGTATATAATAGAAAAGTAAACACTAGTATAGCCTAATACTAGAGTTGGTTGTCCTAGCAAATCATCTAAAGTGTGTAAGATAGACTGTGTGGTTTAGATTTATCCTCTATAGGGAAATTAGTTAAAGTTTTTTGATGCTCTAGTTAGTTGAAAGGCTTAAGGAAAAGTTAAATTAAAGTTTAAATATTAATGATTTAAAATTAAGTTTAAGATATATATATATATATAGAGAACTATATGTTAAATATCAATTTATAACACTTAATATTTAATATTTAAAATAATTTAAAATATATTCATTATTTTAAGTTAATATCAATTTTAAATTAAAATATTTGATTTTTAATGAATATTTAAAGAAGTTTGCTTTTAAAATGGTTTAAAAATAATTTTAAAACATTTTAAATAGAGTAGCGATGTCGGCGAGATAAATGGCAAGTTATGGTTTATCGGATCGAAAACGCGACGATGACAAGCAACAAGTCTGCATCAAATTTGCTATAGCAGAAATTACTATCTTGGCAATAGTCATTAGCATGATTGCAGAGAGGAGCATTATTGAATCACGCTATTACCTATCTACGTTAGCTGTTTATCTACGATGTTGTTTCGCATGTGTTTTTGAATCAATGTTTAAGATCAGGCAAGATGATGATGCGATGCAGTAAAGGCAAAATGTAGTCGAATAAGCATGCATAAAGTCTAGATCTGGACCATTGATCGAATGATCAACGATCTAGATCATGAACAGTTAAAAACCTGTATGTTATGACTTAGGGATAAGAGTTTTATGAAATTTCACCATTGGATCTTCGAGATTTTGATTTTGTTGAGTTTATAGATTTTCCTTGTATGTTTTTCCTATTAAATCCATGGTCTGAAATGCACTGGATGAGGAGGTATGGAGCTTGAAGGGAGTTAAGGCTTGTATGGTTTGGAGCTCACCATCAGTAGCCACTGACTGGAGGATTTGAACTTGGGAAGTCTTAGGAAAATTCCTAGAAGCTCAAACAAAAAGAAGGAACATCTGGAGAAGCTTGAGGTTGTGAGAGAGAGAGGCTATAATGGAATGAGGGTTATTTTGAATTATTTGACTTATTCAAGTGTCCTTAGATTGAATGGATGGCTAGGATCAGTTATTCAGCTCCCTTTAATGCATCTCAGTTGTCATGGGAGTTGTTGAGGGTAGTGGATCAAAGGAAAAGAGGACATATGAGGTGGAAAGGCCTCTTGGTCCTCACATGGGTATCTGGGCATGATTTAACCATTTGATCCTAATCTCAAGGCTAAAAAATGGACCTAGGAAGGTTTTAGAGTATCTCCAAATAGTCAAAAAGGTTTAGGAAGGAGGGTTAGGTTTAAAAGGTCATTTAACCAAGTTTGACCCCTCCAATGGCCTATGTGGACCATTTGACCAGTCAAAATGTCACCTAGGCTGATGAAGTTTCAAGGAGAGTGTCTTGGGAGCTAGAGTGACAAGTTGGAGTTCAAGGATGGGAATTTAAATGAAAACATTAAAGTTGGATATGATTTTTACCAAGTAATATGAGGTTGACTTGGTCAACATCGCTTGGATTTACATGGTTAGAGCTTGGGCATGTCTAGGCTATGGATTTTATTTGATTTAAAGGGTAGATAGCTTGATAGGAGCTCATGTCGTTGTAAGGATTGATTTGACCAAGATATGTAAGTTTAACCAAGTCTAAAGTGTTGACTTGGTCAAACCCACATTGATGTGAATCATTGTTGGTTTAAAAATATTTGAGGCATCAAATGGAATAGATTTTAGGGGTTGAAAGCATTGATTTGGAGGTGGTCACAGGGTCTAGAGAAGTCATTTCAATCAAATTGACTATTTTTACCCAAATGAGCCTATTTGGTCAACATAGTTGACATGGTCAATTAGGTTGACCAAGGGTCTAGTTTTGGGTTGAACAAGTTTGGTTTGATATCTGAAATCTGTTAGAAGTGGTCTCATGCAAAGAGGAGGTCATTTTCTTTGAAATGACTGTTTAAACCCCTAAGGACTATTTTGGTCAAAATTAGTTGACGTGGTCAACTAGGTTTGTCCAGGATCAGGGCTTGAGTCTAATGTACTTGTAATGGTGATTAGGATGCATTAGAAGTGGTTTTGAGGCATAATTAAAATGGCCATATTGAATTCTATGGAAAACTCCAAAATTATCTTTAAGGGGCATTTTGGTCATTTTGACCCCTGGTCAGTTGGGGGTCAAAGTGGGACCATAAAAATTCAATTTAATGCTTAACTAGTCATAATCAAGGGTCGAGATGTGTTTAGAGGCTTTGGAGAAGTTTCTAAGGCTAAATTCCACTAAGAGACAGGTCTAGTGGCATAGGCCATAAATATTTAAAGGTTTTATAGCCTTTGGATTTCAATCAATTTTTTAGGGTTAAGGGCCTCAAATTGAGCTCAAATGTGGAGGGTAGACCCTAGGAGCATGCCTAATAAATATATAATTGATAAATTATAAATCGATGATAAATTGGTTGGAGTTTAATGTGTTTGAAAAATCCTTAGAAAAGGCTTTTAGGATAGGGCCTTATAACCATAGATTTTGGTATGGATTTTTTGATTTTGGGTTTGAATTCTTAAATGTGATTCATCCAAGCTAACTACAATCAATGGGATGATCATAAGTGATTGGATAAGGTTGAAGCTATATTGGAGGGTTGGGTCAAAGTTTAAGCTGGAATTGAGATCTGGATAGGTTTAAAGTTTGGATATGTTTGAATTTTGAAATGATTTGAGAACTTGATTAACTTAACTCTAGATTGATCTAAGATCTGGTTTGACCATAGGTCTAGGTAGATATAGGGCCTAGATATATCCTAAGGTTTTGATAGATCATAGGGTCTGGATATACCTAGGGACTGGATCGATCCTATGGACTAGATTAGTCCTTGTGACCTCTTACAAAAATTAGGGAAATAGTCTGCTTATATACTCTTACTTGTACAGTGCATTATGTTTAGTAGTTGCATAAAAATTTTTATTGCACTTTTATTCTTAGTTTATATCTTCTTCTTATAGTATAAATTCTTTAGAATGTACTTAGGCTTCATTATAAATATAAAAGTCAAATATCAAATGTAAAGTATTTAGAATGTATATAGATTGAAGTGTACAAAGAGTTGTAAAAGGTTTAATGTATTTTCTTTTATATATACATAGAGCTCCAAAAGGAAATTATTGCTCTTCCTATTAGAAGCATTATCTTTTGGAATCCTATAAAAGAAATAAAGCTAGAAAATAATAAGTAAGTACTTTTAAACCTACATTTATATGAGTAGTAATACAAGTCTATTTTGGTGGAGATTCTGCAACCATAGTTTGTACTCTACATTAAAAATAAATTAATAAAAATTTTGTTTATGCATTGCTCTTTCATATACTATTTCATATTAGTATCACATTCATATGGGGGCTAGATTTGCATTTGAGGATAGCCTTTTCATAGGTTTCCTTAGGTGTGCATGTTCCAGACTATGTAATAACATATATACTAGTTCTAGGATGATACGGTAGTGGTACCATGTGCACAAACACCTTTACCCAATTATGTATATCATACATGCATTTTAAATTCCTACAATGATACACTAGTCCAACACATAGGTGAACGATAAGGTAGGGACTGCCTAGTGTGTGCGTCATTGGTTGACTATTCATGTTGGTATATGGTTATTATACTACTAAATTTTTTGAAAAAAAACATCCAGACTTGGCAAATTTTTGAGATCTTGAGTTAACAAAAATAAAATTTAGACTTTAAGGTGTCTTTACATTAAAACTGTATTAGTTATGTGCATTTAACCATACTCATTTCATTAAATCATGATTTAATATCTCAACTAGAGTCCTTGATTCTGGTATTTAAAATAAATGTCTTACTTGCATGCATTGGTCTGGAAATTATGATTTTAAAATTATGTGCTTAGGTGGTTAGCTGACAGCCACCTTGTAGTGCGCTCCAAGTGAGCATTGTTAAGAGAGTTGCTACTTAGCTTTTGCAAGTTTTATATTCTTGCAACTTATTATTGCACATTGAGTTCATACGCAATAGTTTTTACATGATTCGTACGTACGAATTACGATCGTATGGGACGATCAAATACGTACATATTTTAAAATTTGCAGTTTTTTTACGGTTTTTCATGTCTTTCATATATAAGTTCGACTTAAAATTATCTTGTAATCTTTTTGTCCACTGTTCTTCGTGCAAACTAAAGAGAGATTGAAGGAGAGAGTGTGAAAGAGTGTTTGAATGAGATGTCTTACTACTGGAGTGTGAAGTGTTCACTTGGTACTCAAAGGTAAGGATCTTTGTTTGTGAATTATGATAACTTCACTCTTTTCTCTTGTCCTTCTGGATTTCTCGTGAGAAGATCTTATCAAGAAGAGCTGATTCTCTTTTGACACTCGAGGAGAGTGAGCAGCGGGAGGGTTCTCTGCCTACACTTGGAGAAGTGTGAAAGGACGAAGAGTTCTCTGCCTACACTTGGAGAGTGTAAATAGTGGGATGGTTCTCTGCCTACACTTGGAGAAGTGTGAAAGGACGAAGGGTTCTCTGCCTATACTAAGGGAGTGTAAACAGCGGGAAGGTTCTCTGCCTATACTTGGAGAGTATGAACAGCAGAAGGTACTCTACCTACACTTGGAGGGTGTAAAAGGACGACGGTTCTCTGCCGCACCGGGTAGTGTTGGAAGAGAGTTTTTATAAAGGCTTCTCCACCTTTCTCTGGGGGTAAAAAGAGAAACACTAAGTGGTAATAGTGCAATACCTAAAGTGGGAGACTTCAGAGAGTGGATGTAGGTCGTGTTTAACTGAACCACTATAAATCTTATGTCTTTTTATTTTTCCATTGCCTTCTTTACTTTACTATTTTGTGTGATTTTTGGTTGAAAAATCTTTTTTAAAAATTTATCATAAGTTTTTTATCGGTTTAAAATTATAAAAGGATGGTAAAATTTTTAAATTACCAATTCACCCCCCCTCTTGGTTAGCCGCTGGGACATAAGCTTAGGTCTAACAACCTAATTCATATTTAACAAAATTTCAACAAGCATAACCCCAAATGTATTTGCACCCCTCAAACTTCCTTTAAGGAGGATTATCGTGACCATCAAACAAATTTTTAAACACTAAAATCTTTTTCAAAATGATTGATTAAAATCTTAAAATTCTTAAATCAAATCTATAAAACATTTAAATCTAAAATTAGTGAAGTTTAAACTTTAATAAAAAAAAAATCTTTGGAGATGTAATTAACTATAGTGGTTTGCCTCTATAGAAATCTAAGAAACTAGTTTAAAATAAACTCTATTTTAGTTCGCTATAATATGGGAAACATCTTTTGGATGCAAGGTAAAACATATCATTAGTTAATTTCATTTTCAAAATAATAGGTGAAAGTGAATTTTATCTTTTGAGATGAATCTTACAATCCCTATGCTAAAGTTGATTATAAAAATAAATTGTGTCTCTTTTTCAAGTTGATAGTAAAATATGGGTCTATCTCTGGAGATAGTATATTGTTAGCTGCCTGGATTTGATTAAAGTAACATTAAAGTGAATCAGCGAGCATCATTTATTTTGTCCATAATACACAAGTAAGATATATAAACCAACCTTAATTTAGAAGAAGCGAGGAGTCATCTCAAACCTTGAAATAACTTACTATTAGTATATTTAGAGTTTTAATGATTGATATTACGGAATGAATCAAAATAAATATTTCTTTAATTGACCACCACCAATGAGAGATAAAACTCATGTAAGAGATCTTCTTGCAAGTTCTTGTAGGTTGGTATACCTTATAGAACTGTCCCAAGGCTAACCAAGAGGGGGGGTGAATTGGTTATACATAAAAAATTCTTGGATGTTAAAAACCTTTTAGAAAATTGAATCAAGGATCCTAAAATATGCAATTGTTTAAAGAAATTATTATCATAGGATATTTCAACAATAAAAGTTTAAATACAAAAATTAAAATATCGGAAAAATAAATAGTAAAAAAAGAACACCAAATTTTATAGTTGTGTTATCAAACTTGACCTACGTCCACTCCCTGTAGACTCCTTTTTTAAGTATTGCACAAAATAGAAGTGACTCTCCTTTTGCCCCCACAGCAAGGTGGAGAAGCCCTTACAAACTCTCTTCCACCAACCTGGTGCGGCAGAGATCTATCTCCTTTTACCCTCTCTAGGTGATGGCAGTGTACCGTCATATCCTTTTTCACACTCCTGGTGAAGGTAGAGTACTTACATGTCCTTTTTCACCCTCTTGGTGAAGGCAGAGAACCTACATATCCTTTTTGACCCTCTCGATGATGGCAGAGAACCTTGATCCAATCTTGAAGATCTTCTCTCAAGAGCCTCTAAAGAAGTTGGATAAAAACTTGAAGAAGACAAAGAGATTCTCACTTTGGACATTCTTATGAATCCCTTACGACTCCCCTTCACTAGATCTCTCACTCTTCACTTATAAATTCTCTCCTAAACAAACTCTCAAAAGGTCCCTCTCAAGAGAAATTCAAAGCAAAGGATTGTGTGATAGTTTTAAGGACTCTTTATATTGAAAACACATTAAAAACTGTCCAAAAATTGAAATTTTCAAGTGAACCAACTTAAATTCATATGTTACGATCGTAGATCATAGGGTATAAATAGTTCAAAAAATTAAGTCTTTGTTTGGTACGAACTGGGACAAACTTAGTTTTATACACTATTAATCATTTGTATGAATTGAGATCGTACTATACGAACAATGAAAAAATAAATATATTCATTTCGTACGATCATGTACAAACATAATTTTGTACTAAATCATTTATTGTATGGCCTGACATCATACTAAATTAACAGTTCAAAAATGAGTGAGTTCATTTTTTATGATCTGGTACAAAACAAATTTTGTGCTCTATCAGTCATTTGTATGGTTGACAATATATTGTACGATCAGTTCAAAAATGAATGAGTTCATTTGGTATGATCTAGTACGAAAAAAAATTTTACTCTATGAGTCATCTGTACAACCTGACATCATACTGTATGATCAGTTCAAAAATTAAAGCCATGATTTGATTAACTATATTCTAGAGGAAAATTATGTCAAATTGTATAGTATTAATAGATATCATACAGTATGATCATACTTAAAAAAAAATATTTATCACTCTCTCCCTATGTGTGTGTGCATGGTTACCAAATTACAATCAAACTTGCTTAGACTTAAGAAATAAAAATAGAGATATACAGACTCTATTACATGAAATTTTATTCCACCCTATCTTTAAGTCTTTAGTAATTTAGAGTATTATATGATCTCCCAGAAATGTTAGTACACACAAAAAACAAACTGAAATATCTAATATATACTAGGAGAAATAATAAAATCACTAGGACAATAATATTTCGATATCATTAAAAATCACAATCTCAATCTTGATTCTTGAGTTGCAATAATCTCCCTTTTTTATGATGGATAAAATAATTATTGTTTGAATTAGAAATAAAGTTATTCTCTTCTAAGCTCTGCTTCAATGAATGAAAAAATAAAAATCATGGAGGAAAAATTTTTCATCCTCCTCTTCCAATTTTCTTTTTATTTTTTAATTTTTATAAAACAAACACAACACAAAACCCTCTAAAAAAATAGACAAACACACAAAAAACACAGACACGAGAACACATACACGAGAATACAACCACAAGTAACAAAACTTGCACACAACAACCAAGAAGACTTCAAACAACTACAAACCAACCACAAACTACAAACTAGCTTCCCCTTTTAACATCAACAAAAAGAGGAGAGAACAAAACAAAAATATAGAAATCCCCAGAAAAAGTAAGATTTTATGGACGATCTAAAAGTTGATAAGGAAAAAAATTTGAAAATTGGAAGAACAACATTAAATTTATAATGCAAAAAAAATACTTTTTAAACTCATTTTTAAATCAAAGAATAAATAAGATAAGAATAAGTGATCAGATTCAATGTTCATTCTAGACAGTAGAAATATCAAATAGAATAATTATTGCAAAAATAATTACATAAAAATTAAATAGTTTCAAATTCAATAGTTGAAATTATTAGTTATTGAATGAATTTTTCTAACAATTATAGATATAGAGGAAAGAACCAAATTTAGTATGAGCTCATTTTATATCTCTTTATGAGTTTTGGAGCATAGGTTGCGGCGTGATACTAATGTTTCTCAAAATCAATTTGGATTCATGCCGGGTAGGTCGACTATGGAAGCCATACATTTATTAAGAGGTTTGATGGAGAAATATAGAGAAAATAAGGAGGATCTACTTATGATATTTATTGATTTAGAAAAAGCATATGATAAAGTTCCAAGAGAAGTGCTATGGAGAGTTCTTGAAAAGAAAGGAGTCAAAAATGCTTATATTCAAATCATTAAAGATATGTATGCAGGAGCTATTACTTGTGTTCAAACACAAGGTGGATTGACCAAGTATTTTCCTATTTCGGTTGGGTTACATCAAGGATCAGCCTTAAGCCCATATCTTTTTACTTTAGTCATGGATGTTCTCACTAGACATTTGCAAGAGGATGTACCTTGGTGTATGCTTTTTGCTGATGATATTCTTATGGTTGATAAGACTAGAGAGGGAGTTGAAGGTAAACTTGAATTATGGAGGTCAACCTTAGAGTCTAAAGGTTTTCGCTTGAGTAGATCTAAAACGGAATATATGGAGTGTAATTTTAGTAGTAATAGACCTAGTGAGGGGATTGTGACTTTGGGCGATCAAGTCATTAATAAGAGTACACGTTTTAGATATCTTGGATCTATTGTTCAGAGTGATGGTGAAATAGATGGGGATATTATCAGCAGAATTCAAGTTGGATGGTTGAAGTGGAGGAATGCATCGGGCTTGTTATGTGATAGAAATGTACCCCTCAAACTTAAGGGAAAATTCTATAAGATGGTAGTGAGGCCTGCAATGCTTTATGGTGCCAAATGTTGGCCTTTAAAAGAGAAGCATAATACTAAGTTAAGTGTGGCAGAGATGAGGATGCTCAGGTGGATGAGTGGCTTTACCCTTAGAGATAGGATACGAAATGAGCATATACGTGAAAAGGTTGGAGTAGCTCCAGTAGAAGATAAGATTAGAGAAAGTAGCCTTAGATGGTTTGGTCACATAAAACGGCGGCCTTGCGATGACCCGGTTAGGAGAGTAGAGGTATTAGATTTGACTCATGTTAAGAAAGGTAGGGGTAGACCTAAAAAGACTTGGTTAGAAAATATTAGGAATGACCTTTCTTTATTAGATTTAAACGAGAATTTAACTTTTAATAGGACACAATGGAGAAAAGGATTCATGTAGCCGACCCCACGTAGTGGGATAAAGGCTTGATGTTGTTGTTGTTGTTGTTGTTGTTGTATCAACTAGAATTGTAAACATTACACATTTTTTTCTAATTGGGCACATTTTGTTCCTCTTTTCAAATTTGGCACGCTTTGTGCATCTTTAGACATTTTGTTCTTTCCAAAACCTTAATTAGCAAATCATAACTTGTTCGATTATCTTCCAAATAAATAAAAACTTTCTCATATAAGGAAGATTAAATCATAAAATAAAATCTAATATATAATAATAAAATCAACACGTTGAACAAGAAATTAAAAAAATAATAATAAATCACAATTTTTACAATAATTATAACTATAAGATAACTATCTATTGGAATATGAAGATGATCTCCTCATCTAAATCTAATTATAATTTGATTTAAAGTTAGAGAGAAAAAACTTTCTAAGAAATTAACGTTGTAATACAAAATTTTAAAAATTTTCATCCTTTAGACTAAATTTATATATTAGTCAATAATAACTCATAGACAATTTAAGAGAGGGAAAGAAAGAAAAAATAATAATAATAAGCAAACTCTCCACCTTTTTTTTTAAATAAAATAACTCAGACTCAAAGGTTAATATAACAAAAATACAACAAATTAATAAAGACAACTAATTTTAACATCATAAAAACTACAATCAAACTAAAAACATCTAAAATTAAATACAACAACCAAACTAATAGCCTGGGGGATCTTGATCTAGAGGAGTTTGTGGAAGACTGAACTGGGTAAAGTAGCTGTGAGCTCCTTTTTCTTCTAATGGCAGAGAGTCTAACATGAATATGGTTATTGATGTAGTCCAGGATCAATTGGGCTTCATCAAATTGAGAGTTTAATAAGATATAGTATATGACTATACTAAGCAAAGGAGTGATGTTGATTTGATCACCAGCTTTAGGAATAATACAGATTTTTAAATATGCTCGATGATCCTAGCATTTTCATTCAAGGTCTGAAGAACGGGTAAGTGTTGGATTGAGGGTGTTCCCCTAAGAGTTTGATTAACAACAGTCCAATCAAAATCACTTCTTGAAATAATAAAATGAGCCCTGGTTCTTTCAGTTTTTATATGTAAAAAGATGCATAAATCCTCTTTAGTTATTTCAACACATTAGTGAAAGACATACAAAAAAATAATGGTGTTATTTTCTCTCATTATCAAATTGGCAAAATAATAATAAAAGGTGTCAGAATGAAAAGTGTAGCACAAAGTGAGAATGAATGAAAACTGGGTGGAGTTAAAAAGGGGCATGATTGAAAAATTGATATCTTCTTGAATAAAAAGATAAGGAGTAATCTTAGCTTGAACAAATCTATCGTAATCTTGTTCATTTTTCCTTGAAAGAAAATTATCATTTTGTTCAGAATGAGATGACCTTCCTTTGAAGGATGTGATCATTTTTTGTTGCTTGCCATTTGAGAAGGATTGAACATAAGGATTGAAATGGATTGAATGTGGAATAGATTGAATAAATTTAAAGAATAGCTTCCAATTTATAGAAATCATACGATTTCGTACAATACAAAATTGAGTTCGTACGTACAAAATTGAGTTTGTACAGTACGAACTTGATTTCATACATATGAACAAAAACAATCAAGAATAGTTATTGCAGTGAAACATCTTTTCATAAAGTTGCCTTTTTACTGAGTTGTTTCGTATGACATTTGACCAAACTTGATTATACAGACGAATAAGTGTTCATACAAGATGATTTACAAAAAATGAGTATACTTGCCAATTCAATTTGTTCATATGCAGTCTAACAACATGATTGTATAGACAAATAGGTGTTCATCCAGGTTGATTTTCAGAAATCACTACCCTAAATCATAATAAATTAGTTCTCGGAATGCCCTCCATGTTCGTACAGATGAATAATTGAAGCTTTGTATAGACGATGAGGTGTTCATACTATACGATTACCATAAAAAATCAAACTTTCGTCTGTCTAACTTAGAAAAGAAATCATGTAAAATTTGGAGAATTTGTTTAGTACGAAAGATGATTTGTACAGTACAAAAATAAAAGGAATTTTAGATTTACACGTGATGATCAACATACTTTTCTAAAACAAATCAAACAAGATCCATGAAACATAAAAAATAAAAAACAATAAAAAAAAAAATAAAACACAAAATATCAAAGTACTAAAAAAAATAAACCAAAAATAGAGAACAAAACACAATCATTAACATAAAAGAAAATACACTACAAAGATAATTTACATTATTACAATTTTCAAGCATGAATATCAATAACACCCAATCTAGTTCTTAAGGTGTTGAATGTTTCAAAAACTAGTGGTTTTGTAAAAATATCTATAAGTTGATTTTTAGTAGCTACATGATGTAGCTCAACTTCTCTTTTAGTGACAAGATCCCTAATGAAGTGATGCCTTATGTCTATATGCTTAATTCTAGAGTGTTGGATTGAATTCTTTGAAATGTAAATGTCACTTATATTATCATAGAAAATTTGAATAGTACCAATTGAAAAACCTAAATCCATAACCATAAGTTATTATTTTAACCATAGAAACTATGCCATATAACTCCCTAAGGCTATATATTCTGCTTTAGCTGTAGAAAGGGTTATTAAATTATGTTTTCTACTAGACCAGAAAACTAAAGAGTTTTTAATGATTTGATAAGTTCTAGAAGTACTTTCTATAAAATTTGAATATAAATATCTAACGATTTAAAAAGAAGTGTTGTTCCTAGGATATCAAATCCCTAAGTTTTGAGTTCCCTTAATATATTTTGATTGATTAATAAATGTTCCATCCACTTTTTGCTTTATATTAAAATCAAGAAAGTAACTCAAGTCTCCCATCAAACTCATTTCAAATTAATTAGTCATTATTTTTGAAAAGTCATCATAAAGATTTTTATTAGTGGATCCAAATAAGATATCATCATCATATATTTGAACAATGAGAATATCATCTCCTACTCTTTTTAGGAATAGAGTGGTGCCCACACTCCCTTTACTAAAAGATATTTCTATTAGGAATGTGCTTAGCATTTCATATTATTCCTTAGGTGCATGTTTTAGTCCATATAATGCATTTTTTAATTTAAGCACATGATTAGAAAATTATAAATTTTCAAAATCTAGAGGTTGCTCAATATAAACATCCTCTTTAATCAACCCATTAAGAAAGACACTCTTAAAATTCATTTGAAATAATTTAAATCCTTTAAAATAGATAAAGGTTATAAGCACTTTTATTTCTTTAAGTCTATTTACAGGGGGAAAAGTATCTTCAAAATTAATTCCTTCTATTTGATTGTACCCTTTGACCACCAATATTGCCTTAATCCTAACCATTACACATGAATAATTCACTTTATTTTTTAAAAACTCACTTAGTTCCAACAACACTTTAATTTTTTGGTCTTTCTACCAACTCCCAAATATCTTTTCTAACAAATTAATTTAACTCTTCTTGCATAGCTAGAATTCAAAATTCATTAAAAAGTACTTGATTTATATTAGTGGGTTCAATCATTAAAATAAATATTGAGTGGTTCACTTCTTTGTTAAGTTCATGCTTTGTTCTAACCCCTTCTCTTGGGTCTCCTAAAATTAGTTCTTTAGGATGACTTTTAGAATATTTTTATTCTCTAGGTAATGTATTTTCTATTCCAACCTTTTCTTCAAGATTTACATTTTCAACTCCTTAAGAAATTTCTTCAATATGTTCTTCTTCCAACTTATACTCTCCAGAAATATCAGATTCATCAAAAACTATATGAGTGGTCTCCTCTACTACTAATGTCCTTTTGTTAAAAAATCTATAATATTTGCCAAAACTTGAATATCTTAGAAATTTTTTTCATCAGATTTAGGATCAAATTTTTCTAAAAGAGTTTTACCATTATTATGAATGAATACTTTATATCCAAAGACATGTAGATGTAAGAGGTTGGGTGTCCTACCCTTAAGAAGTTCATAGGATGTCTTATTCAACTTAGATATAATGTTCACCCTATTCAGAATATAATATGTAGTATCAATCGCTTTAGTCTAAAAATATTTAGGAAGTAAATATTAAGCAAATATAGCTTTAGTGGCTTCTACTAAAGTTTTATTCTTTCTTTCAATAACATCATTCTATTGAGGGTCCTAGGAGCTGAAAATGTTGTGATCTATCCATTATTCTTTACAAAAAACCATAAAATTTTTATTTTCAAATTCTCTACTATGGTCACTATGAATTACAAAAAATTTACATCTTAACTTCCTCTGAATCTAAGTAAAAAAATTTCTAAACTCATCAAATGATTCACTCATATGAGATAAGAATCTAATCCAAGTGAACCTAGAATAATCATCATCAATTAGATACTCAAAATTATTTTCCCTTAAACTTATAATGCTAGCAGATCCAAAAAGATCCTTGTGAAGGACTTCTAAGGATTTGCTAGTTCTAAGATCTTTAATTGAATGAAAGGAGGACTTGACTTGTTTCTCTAATTAACATGTATCACACAGGTGATCCTTAGTGAAGCAATTTGGGTATGCCTTTTATAAATTTCTTATGGGTGATTTTCTTAAGATTTTTCATTCTTGCATGATAAAGTCTTCTATGTCATAACCAATATTCATCAGTAATAATTTTTAGACAAAAATAATTAGAAGATTTAACACAATTTAAATTAAGCATGTAAACATTATTTACCCTTTCTTCATACAATACGTCAACTCCATTTTATCTTATAATATAACTTGTAGGCATAAATTTTTTGTTAAAACCTTATCATAAAGCTGACAATACTTAGCAAATTATGTTTTAAGCCTTCTACCAATAAGTCATTTTCAATCAAAAAATTCATCATGTTACCAATCATATATGATCTAACCACTCTCTTACCAATGTTATCTCAAAGTGTCACTTTGCCTTCAGTCCTGGCCTCTAGCAATATAAATTAATTCGCATCTCCAATTATATGTTTTGAACATTCATTGTCCAGATACCAAATGCTCTCACGAGGACTTGTATGAGAGCATTTTTATAAAATAATTAAAACATTAGACTTGGGAACCCAAATAAATTTGGGTTCACCTCTTGGAAATAATATTTCATATGCATATTTAATATGTTGTGATTGGGTGCATCTTAGGTCTCCATACAAAATGTATTCTATTATGAGTAGTGCAAGTCTGTGAAATATATCCCAATATTCCACATGAAAAGTATTTAACACCAGAAAAATGATTTACTAATCTATATGAGTTATAATGTTTTTTCCTAGATTTTGAACTTGTGTGCTTTTGGTTAGCATTATAAAATTGTTCAAGTCTGGGAGAAGACTTATTTTCCTTAAAAGCTTTCAATTTTATTTAAAGATAAGAATTTTCATTTTCCAAATTCAAAATTTCAATCATAAATTCATGTTCCCTTTAATCAGATTCACCAAAAAAAATTTTAAAATCATTTTCAAGCACACTATAAGATGTTTACAATAGTTCATGCTTCTTATTCAAATCATCAAATTCATATAGCAAAGCCATGTGATTTTTATCTATGTCTACATGGTCATTCCTCAAATTTTCATTCTCTTTTTGTAAATTCAAATACTAAATACTAAGATTAGCATGTAATTTTTTAATTATCATATATGCATTATGAATTCTCTTAGAAACTTCAAATAATTTATCATAGGATAAGTAACATATCTCCTCATGATCTGAATGATCAAGTTTATCTTCTATGAAGCATAAATTTGTAACCTCCTCTTTTGCTTCTATTTCTCAAGAGTCTGAAGCTGAGTCAGCCCAAAAAGCACTTTGTATTCTTTTCTTGCCCTTTATAATGTTAGTTTTCTTCTCAACTTTCTCCTTATTAAGATTAGCTTTGAGATTTGGGCAGTCACTCTTCATATGTCTAGGCTTTTTATATTCATAACAAATGACTTCATTAGAAACTTTTGATATCTTATTGAATTTGCCTTTATTCCAATACTCACAACAACATTGCTTTTTCTTAAGAAAACTTTTGAATTGCTTAGTCATAAGTGCAATATCTTCTTCATCCTCTTACATTTATTGATCATTTTATAAATTATCAACTTTTAATGCTATATTTCTTTCTTTCCATTTATCACCTAAATCAATCTATCTTTTATTCACTCCTTGCTCGTAAGCAATTAGTGATCCAAACAGATTGTTAATAGAATATACATTCAAATCTTTAGACTCAATAATAGCAGTTATCTTTGTATCATAATTAAGCAGAAGGTAGATAATGTAACTTTTTCTAAATTTATAAGTTCTCTACCTAGCACATATAATGAAGTTACAGTCTGAGTAAATCTTATATACATATCAGAAATTGACTCGTTTAATTTCATGCAAAATAGTTCATAATCATTTATCAAAATATTCAACCTAGTTTATTTTACCTCATTTTTTCCTTCATAAGCTATGCAAAGTCTATCCCAGAATTCTTTTCAAGTTTTATAAGTAGAAACACATATATAATCCTTATATTTTAAAGCACAGAAAAAACTATTTAAACATTTTGCATTTAACTGTGCAAATTTTCTTTCTTCTAAAGTCCAATCAGTAAATGGTGTTTCAATTTTAATGCCATCAATAATTCTAGTAGGTCTAGTATAACCTTCCTATACTAAAATCTATACTCAACAGTCAACTGATTGTAGAAAAGTAGACATGCAAGTTTTCCGAAAATCAAAAGGAATGTTATCAAATAAATATGATCTAATGATCGAATATCCTTCAACAGTATTCTGGTTTCTAAGATTAGCCATGATCGTTTTTCAAAAGGTAACTTACACTAACATTTGAAATTGGATCTGATATCACTTAAAAAGTTTGTATAGTTTGTTAACCTTATAGAACTGTCCCAAGGCTAACCAAGAGGGGGTGAATTGGTTATATAAAAAAAATTCTTGGATTTTGAAAAACATCTTTAGAAAATTAAATCAATGATCCTGAAATATGTAGTTATTTAAAGAAATAATTATCACAAGATTTTTCAACCATAAAAGTTTAAATGTAAAAATTAAAATACAAAAAAAAGTAAATTAAAGAAGCACCAAATTTTATAGTAATTCGATTAAACTTGAACTATGTCCACTCCTTGGAGACTCCTCCAAATATTACACTAGAAAAAAGTGACTCTCTTTTTACCCCCACAGCAAGGCAGATAAGCCCTTACAAACTCTCTTCCACCAACCAAATACATTAGAGAACAATCACCTTTTATACTCTCCAAGTGATGGCAGTATACCATCACGTCTTTTTTCACGCTCTTGGAGAAGGCAAATTACCTACACATCCTTTTTCACCCTCCTTGTGAAGGCAGAGAACCTACACATCATTTTTCACCCTTCTGATGAAGGTAGAGAACCATGATCCAATCTTGAAGATCTTCTCTCAAGAGCCTCCAAACAAGTTTGATAGAACTTGGAGAAGAGAAAGAGATCCTCACTTTGGGCAACCTTGTGAAACTCTCACAATTCCCCTTCACTAGATCTCTCTCTTCACTTACAAAATATCTCCCAAACACACTATCAAAATATCCCTCTTAAGAGAAATTAGAAGCAAAGGATTGTGTGACAATTTTTAGGACTCTTTATATAAAAAACATATAAAAACCCATCCAAAACTTGAAACTTTAAGTGAAATGACTTACATTCGTATTGTACAATCATAGATCGTATGGTACGAACAGCTCAAAAAATTAGAGCTTCATTTGGTATGAGCTAGGAAAATCTTAGTTTCATACACTGCCAATCGTCTGTACAAATTAAGATCATATTGTACAAACAGTTCAAAAATAAATGTGTTTATTTGGTAAGATCTTGTACAAACTTAATTTGGTACTCTGTCGTTCATCTATATGATCTAATATTGTATTGTACGAATAGTTCAAAAATGAATAAGATCATTTGGTACGATTTGGTATGAAATAAATTTTTTGCTCTATCAGACATTTGTACGACCTGACATCTTACTATACGATCAGTTCAAAAATGAATGAGTTCGTTTGGTACGATCTAGTACAAAAAGAAATTTCATGCTCTATTAGTTGTTTGTACAACCTAACATCGTATTGAATGATTAGTTCAATAACTAAAGTCATGATTTGATTAATTACACTCTTGAAGAAAACTATGTCAAATCATATAGTATGAATAGATATCGTACGATACGATCATACCTTAAAAATTTTTACCTCTCTCCCTCTATGTGTGTATAGTTACCCTATTACAACTGCACTTTCTTAGACTCAAGAAATAAAAATAGAGATATACAAACTCTATTACATGAAATCCCATTCTACCCTTTATTGAAGTATTCAGCAATCTGGAGTATTATATGATTTCCATGAAATATTAGTACTCACAAAAGATAAACAGAAATATCCAATATATGCTATGAGAAATAATAAAATCACCATAACAATAATATTTTGATATCATAAAAATCACAATCTCAATCTTGATTATTGAGTTGCAACACTTCTATATTATTACGTTCCATAATGATCATTAACATGGGACAGAGGATTCTTGACGCATTTATAGCTTCTAAAAAAACTAATCAAGACAAGAAAATGAACTCATTTTTTGGTAGACCCAAGAAGAAGATAAGGAACAACTCTAGTGTAAGGACAATGAAAAACATATTCTAATTGAATCAATTTGAATGTTGTGACACACCCAAGAGAGGAATGATTATTTGGTGTGATTTGATAAAATTGAGCTTTAATAAAAAAAATTCTTTTTTTTTTCTTCAAAATGGTTTATTATTCAAATGGTTGAAGTGGAGGGATGTATCAGGCATGTTGTGAGATAGAAAATACCCCTCAAACTTAAGTGCAAATTTTATAAGATAATGGTGAAATTTGCAATGCTTAATGGTGCAAAATGTTGACCAATTAAAAAAAAGCATAAAACTTACTTTAAGTATTGTGGAGAGGATAAGACTCAGGTGGATGATTGGCTTTACAATAAGAGACATAATGTGAAATGAGTATGTATGTAAAATATTTAGAGTAGCACCATAAGATTTGAGAGGGTCATCTTAGATGATTTGGTCACATAAAAAATCAACCTTTTGATCACTCTATTATGAAAGTAGATGTATTAGATCTAATTTATGTTAAAAAAGACAGAGTTATGTCTAAAAAGACTTGATTAGAAAGTATTTAAAATGGCTTGTCTTCTTAGATTTAAATAAGAATTTAACTCTTAATACGACATAATAGAGAAAAAATTCATATAGCTGAGCCCATATAGTAGGATAAAGATTGTTGCTATTTTTATCTTTATTCCAAAATAATAAAATGATTGAGAATAAATTTCTTCTTATTGAAAATGAAATAAAGATCTCATAAATTGTTTAAAAGTCAAAATTAATTAAAGTAAAAAAATAATGATTTAGTCAACAATGACCTACATCCACTTTTAAATTCTACTCTTAATTTTTTTTCACTACTCTCTCTTTCTATTATTTTAAGGCAAAGAATACTCTATCCATTATGCGTAATAGAGAAACCCTTCAAACATTTCTACTTCAAGTGAAAAGCTAGTTACTTTTAGCACCATTGTCAGATAAATTAAAGTTTCAAAGATATTTTTGAGATCCAAGATTTTCGATAAGCAAAAACAAGCAAAGATTTCAACAAGAAGATTTACAAATGTGTTGGTCCAAAGGTGTAGAAAGAGGAATATAACATTAGTTTATTCTCCCTTTCTTTCTCTAAAAATTTTCTCTTAAGAATTTTAGTTGCTATTTTTGAGTTTCTTGTATCTTTTTATGATCAATTCAATTCAAATCATACTAGTAGTTTGAATTAACCATGTGATTAAGTAGATTTATTTTAGTAAATATATCATAAAACATAATGTCCGTTATATAATTCAATTAGTTCAAATTTTGAATAAATTGAATTAAAGCTACTTATTATAAGAATTTTATTATAATAATCATATCGTATGGTTTGAATAAGATTTATTTGGAGGTTTCATAACACAAAATAATTACTAGAATTAGAATTCCAAGTCACAAGCATAACATAGTGGTTTCATTATAGAAATTTAAAAGAATAATAATAATTGGGCTGAACTAAATAAGGTGATGATGAGAAGAGAGACAATGGTTGGGGCGATGATGAGACAATAGAAATTTAAAATCTGTAAAGCATTTTCTAGACAAAAGCTGAAATGAATATCAATAAGTTGGAAGAAAATTCAGCCACAATCTCCTGATGTATTTTTGCGTAAGAGTGTTGCATAAATAATAAAATAAAAATAAAAAAATTATTTATAAGTCAAATTTATACTACAAAATAATTATCTTCAAATTATTAAACAGACATTTAATCTTTTTGATCAAAATATTTCTCAATTCTTCTTACACTCCAAATACTAAAAAAATGCATCAAAAGCTCCTCACTCAAATTTTTATTATTTTACAGGTTAAAAGAAGGCATCATAAAACAGCAAACAAAGCAAAGCATTAATATACGGTGGAACAACACAGAAATAAACATTATTCAATATCAACCACAGTGGTGGCAAAGTTCAGTAGAAGCAAAGCTACAACATTTTAGAACTGCAGTTCAGCAAGGACCATTCAGCGGTACGTGCGATAGATTGGACTGTACATGCAGCTCTCTGCATATTTCACAAGGTTAGCTGGCCGTGGAAGATGACTAGCTAAACCTGTAATGTAGTATATTTTATCCAAAAGAAAAAAAAACATGTTAATTAGGATACAGCAAAGAATACGATTACATAAAAACAAAGAAAATTACAAGTCTGTAAGGATCGTCAACCCACCGAGTTCGTAGGCTTTGTCAGCTACATTAGCAGCAATATGCGCAGATATCTTTCTGATGCTTTTGAAGGGTGGATAAATTAAACCCTTCTGAAAATTCTCCTCAGTTACCTGCTGCGCCAAAGCCTCAGCTGTTGGACCAAAAGTAGATGTTAAAATCATTGTAGGTGGACTAATTACTCATTGAGTCTGCAATATCACTTAGTTGGCAGGATGCAAATCAACAAGGAATTATATACCAAATATATTTTAAATATTTTTATTCTATAATCAATTTAACATGTTTGGTTAAAAGTACTTAACGAATTTCAACTCCACTTTTGCGTTGAACGTTATATACCCGTACATGACTCAATAGGTATTTAACTATTAGCCGAAGAGTCATGACAAAATAACTCCTCAAAGAAGGGCCCATAGCTGGAACTCGCCTAACAATCTGAGAGGCTTCTTGCCTAGAACTCACCCAAAGTAATCAACAAGTGCTACTCACCTGGGCCTACCAAAAACTCGACCTCTACAAGGTGAACAGGGGATTCCTTATAAGGCTAGCCATTCACCACGTACCTAGACCGCCACCTCGTTCACTTGTTCCTCCTTAGAGCAACTTCAAGTAATGGCTCTCTCCCACAACAATCATCTCCACAAGACTCAGCTATAGGAAAAACTCGACTCACAAGACCCTCAGCCTACCTTGTCGTAACCATCGAACTCGAGGCTCTCCATTCTTGCGACAAATCTCACTCAACTTCCTCTTCTCGTGCAATACTTTAAATTTAATAAAACAAATAGATAAACTTTTATTTATATATTTTTGAAAAATAATGAATATATTAAAATTAAGTTCTAATAACACTAATTTAATTAGTACAATTTTTTATTCAGAAGTTGAAATTATATATATATATATATATAGCAACAACTAAAATTGTTTTTCAATAAACTAGTAATTTAAAAAGAAAAGATAAAAATAAGCAATGTTTATATTGATTTTTAAAAATTGGTATGTAAGATTTTTATGACTTGTTTAAAACTTAAATATCATGCCATTTGGATTTTTTTAAATATTGCTTAGTGAGAAAGATATAAGTAATTATTTTAGGTTTAACATATTTATTATCAAATATTTTGAAATAAATATTAATATATAAATTTTATGATAAGTCTGATTTAAAATTAAATTTTAGAACATACTATAGTTATACTTCATCTTATGATTTTAATCTAAAATTTCACATATTTAAAATGGATAATCTCTTAGAATTTTAATGAACTTATTATCACATTTAATAAAATCATAATATCATGAAAATTACATATAAATCATATGTTCCTTCTCCAAAATATGTGTTACCATACATGAAAGTTTCAGCAAAGTTTCTTACCTCTTTAATTCATGCAAATATCTCCAAAACTTATAGGAATTCATGCATACTTAGTTAACACACTTGTTCATTTTCTTTGCCACTTATGATTCTCCAAACCAAGTGTTTTCAAACATAAACCCAATTTCATCGATAAATAAGAGAGAAACGTGACTCTTCTTCATGCAAAAATTATTTTTATTAAGTAAGATTTATGTTGAGATTACGGAGAACGAGAGTTCTTAGGATTAGAATTGTTCAAAGGAAGAAGAAGAAAGCTAAAGAGAGAAAATAAGAGTTAGAGAAAGAAGTTCTAGAAAAGTATAGGAAGATTTCTAAAATTTTGATAATCATAAGGATTCATAATTCATTCCTTGTTCGTATAATTCTTCTACGATCATCAGATTCTACTAGGCAATATGTTTATTATTATTATCCAGATTTAGTTTATGCCAACACAAGTTTTGTGACATGGTTTTAATTAATTTACTTATGACATGTATTTAGTGTAATATTTCTTTTCTCAAACTTTTATATTATTTAGAAGCTATTATCAAATTTCAACTGATATTTATATGAATCTTGAAATTATTAACTTGATAATTCTAAAAATAATTTTGATATAATTTTTAACAAAATAATATTTTAATGTATGAAAATATTTTATAGAAATAATTCTATTTAAAGGAACATAGGAAAGTATATATATATGTATATGTTTTTAAATAAGAAATTATTTTCACATAGAGATAAGGTAAAGAATGAAAATTGAATACAAATAAAATAGAATATAAAATGTCTACTTATCATTCTTATTTGAAAATCATAAATTATATTTAAAGTAAGAAAATATTAGTAAATAATTAAATTTTGAGAGTACAAATAATCTTTTAAAATAATATTTTGATATAAAATAAGAATAATGTTATGCATGCTAAATTGTGTATGTATGTTTATAATTAGGGACATACTTTGAGCACTTCTATAAGGGCCTTCATGGCCAAACGTGCTATATAAATATATGTTTGGGAGCTTCTAACTCCATATAAGTTTGAGATATGAGGTCCTAGCAACTTACAGTTTGCTATTTATTTTTGGTCTAATTGAGACGTACTTAATCTTGATGTTCTGATAAGTTTGCCCAATACTATTGGTTATATATAAAAGATATTATTTTATTTAAGTAGAAGTGAGTGCATATGAATATAAGTAAAAATAATCAATGCATATATTTATGTTTAAGTATAATGACATGTAAGCCCTACTGAGTTTTATAACAGGCTATAAATTTTTCTTTTTATATGATTTTAAGATTAATCGATAAATAACGACTTAGGATGCTTACTATTCCATTGTATAATTCATTTTAATATAATATTATATTTTCTTATATTGCAAGAACTCTTTATTATACATCTTATGTAGGTCGCTGCACATTCCTTCCAACAACATCTACAATTCTTCCCTGGGACAACCACGGATCAGTCCACAGTCTAGTTTTCCTTCCATCACCTACAACGTGCCTAATCACTTCTGCAGCAATGTGCCTAAAAAAGAGAACAACCACCTGCCTTCAGCGAAAAGGACATGTTTCTAGAGACTAAAGAAAAGAAAGAGAGCTATACAAAGATTGAACTCCCCAGTCCCCCGCCGGGAACTCTCTTTCCAGTCATTTCCTACCTGGTTCCTAACTCCAGATCTACCCGGATTCAAACAATGCATTTCGCTTAGATTCCGGTTTCCCCATCAAAATAAAGCTCCCAAATTTGTAGTTTTTCAATTAAATATTTATGTAAGTATGGTTGAAATGTTGATATAGCCCAAAATTTTTATTTAAAGGTTCTGGGATTTACAAATAACTATTAGCAATTACTTTAAAAACATTTAAAGGGTCATGATAGTTCAGGCGACCTTAGATCTCGCATAAAAGTTGTCGGAAAAGTCATCAAGCACAACAACTGCTAGTCCCCTTTCATCTCAGTACTTGCCCACAAATTTTCCCAAGCACACTCGCCCTTATCCACTTGGCTCCTCTAAACTCGCTCAAAAGAAGATCGCTTAAGTCTTCCTACCTTGCTCTCCTTCAAGCAATCTGGAGGAGATGCACATCTAGGGTGGTGTGTAGCATTACATGGGTGTATTCTATATTGAGCTTTATTTTTTACTTTTTCTATGTATAACCTTTTGACTGATGGTGAATACTCTATCAATTTGAGATCTATAATTTTCTTGAGTATTATGTAGCAATTTCCTCTACTCTCCCCATCCCCTCCATTTTCACAAGTTCAACATGTTAGTTTACCAAGTAAGTTGCTAGTAAGGTCATGCGTCATCTACAAATAAATTTGTATCCAAAATCCTCCCAAGAACGATTATCATGAATATAATCCATTAACAAGAAAACAAGCCCTGCTCAACAAGTGGGTGAAGGCTCTGTACCCTAAAGTAAATTTCAATTTGTCCACCCAGCAAATTATTACGAAGGCCCTGGCTACTAGCGTGTTGTGGCCTTAGCTACCAGTGTGCCCTGGCCCTGGCTTCCAACGTGCCCAGGCCCTGGCTGCCAGCGTGCCCAGGCCCTTGGTGTCAGCCTTGGCTCTCAAGTCATTTCACAAAATCCATCTACCCTCCGCAATAATTTGTCGGGTGGACAAATTGAAATTAACTTCAATTTCATATAGAGCTAATGTCTAGTCAAAAATATCACTATGATCCATTCTCGAATAATCTCCTGCCAATAAGGACGTGGTACGTGTCATCTGATTGATAGTTTTGCCGCCAAATGGCACCACAGTATAAATGGTTATGACCTGGGACCCTCTAAACCTAATGGTTTTGACGTGAAATTTACGATTATGACTAGAGCAAATACGTTCCTTAATGGCATCAAATACTTGCGATATGAATCAATATGATATAATCGATAGGGCAAAAATTCCTATGTTAGCTAAGGTAGATTCAAATTTGTCCCCTTAGTTAAATACCCACCCCAGGTCTACAAGATACCCTTGGATAAAGCAACCCATGTAAAACCCGAAAAATGTCGATCATCTGCGTCGCACACATTTCGCTGCGCCGTGATGAAATTAGGCAAAATTTCAAAGTCGTCGTAATTTTGACGCAATAAATTTTATAAAATGCTACGCAAAATTTCGAGCAAATCAGTATAAAAAATCTATATTGAATTTCACGTATTTTGGAAGTTAAAATTCATAGAAGTTTTAATATGACAAAAATACCCTTAATAATATTCAAATGAAATTAAAGCATGAAAGGGGCATTTAGGACTTTATGCTCTTAACCCTATGCTCCCACTCTTATTAGGGGACCGAAATATATTCGGTCCGCATTTCTTTCGTGCGGCCGAAATAATGAACGACGGGAGGAGCAGATAGGAGAGGCGAACGGAAACCCTAGGGGTGGATTCCGGCTGTCGATCGTGGAGGAAATTGTAGGGAAGACTAATAGAAGGTTAACGTAAGTTGTATTTAAGAGATTTCTCTTTCTTTTGCAAAGTTTTCTTTAAGGGAAAAATCTAGGGTTTGATGAAAACTTCAAATCTTTTTAAAAAAATGACAGGGAAGGCATAGGAGATGACTTTATGCATAAAAATGAAATGTTTCCCTTTTTTTAAATGAAATGTTTCCCTTAAAATTTTAGATTTCAAAAATTATGGTTTTCTCCAATTTTCTTTCGTTCCAAAGTGACTTTGTAAGAATGCTTACTAATAGCATTAGAAAGCTTCTATAGGAAGTTGATTTGATTTCATGATGCAATTTCAAGTTTTTGAAAATTAGTGTTTTCGCTCATCTTGAACATAAAACCCGTGACGTCTAGGGATGCTGCACGGGACAATAGAAGTCGACAGGGTTCGAACCAACAAACAAATATACAGTTGTGGAGACCGTCATATTTGTCTTAATGCATTCATATTAGGCCTTCAAAACCTAAAATCAATAGAATTCACTAATAGAGGCACAAAGCCTATGAAACTCGATCCCCTATCAACAAGTCGATAGGGTCGACAAGGTTTAATCAAGTGAAAGTGACCCCAAACACCCCGATGATGGCCGCGTTCAACAAAAATCTCAACCGGAGGGCTCCATTCCAAATAATTTCCAATGTCGTTCCAAATATCCAAAAATCTAAAAAAATCTCAAAATCCCAAAAATATTTAAAATTGAAATAAACTATCAATCACTCAAAGCAAACTCCATCCACCCTCCGTAACGGTTTGCTGAGGTGGACAAATTAAAATATACTTCAGCTCACAAAGAGTCAAATGCCTAGTCAAAAATATCACTAGGATTCATTCTCAAACCAATCTCCTGCCAGTAAGGACGTAGTACGTGTCCTCTAACCGACAGTTTCGCCGCCAAATGGCACTGCAGGTAAACGGTTATGACCCGGGGCCCTCTGAACCGAGTGGTTTTGCAGTCAAATGGCACCACGAAATACTGGTTATGGCCAGCACCGTTACGTTCCTTATTGGCATCAAATCCTTGAGATAATGGATCGGGTGGAGGCTTCAGATGGAAGAGGAAGAGTCGGAAGGAGGAGAGGGCTGCTTGCAATCGTGGAAGAGAGGAGGCGTCGGTGTCCCCGAAGGCTTGAGCTCGTCTCCCTCTTATAGACGCAAACAGGAGGCGATCGAGGGCAAAATACGGGATTTGGGCAGGATTTCTGGGAGAAGACCTGTTCGGCGCCGATTTCAGCCGGATTTGATGCATGATTCGTGGATCCAACGGGCGCAAGGTATGATTTTTAGCTTCTTTTTTTTTGTTTCCTTTGGATTTAGCATGCAAATCAACACCCACTCAACACAACTAGACTCCCACAATACTAGCCAAAGCCTTTTGACCTCGCTCTTCTTTAGCCAATCAGAATGAGACACATGTCTAGAGTAGTATGTAGCATTCTATGGGTATTCTATGGCGCACTGTATTTTTATTTTTTTATAGCCTTTCTTGTAGCCACCAGAACCCTATAAATAAAGGGTGATGAGGAACAGTTTGAGAATCGTTTTCTAATTGATAGTGAATACTCTGCCAATTTGTGATCTACAATTTTCTTGAGCATTTTGTAGCACTTTCCTCTACTCTCCCCATTCTCATAGGTTCAACTCATTAATTTACCAAGTGTGCTTGCTAGTAAGGTTGGGTGTCATCAACAGACAAATTTGGATCCAATAAAGATAATTCAAATTAATTTTTTATTCTTCAAATAACTTAATGCTATTTCTCGGTGTCGTTGCACCGTCCTTGAACCTCATTGCTATGTTGTTTTTATTGTGTGAAAATAAAACAATACATTTGGCAACTATGTCGAGTTTTAAATTCATATAGATTTCTAATCACATCGTAAATAAGGGTAGATTTAGTGTTAATTTGATTGCTTGTTGAATGGAGAACATATTTCAAAGGCAATGATTATGTTTTCAATTATTTTATATGTGAAATTAAAATAATCGCATTTGACAGATTATGAAGTTGTTTGTAGAATTTTAAAACATACATTTAATAAAAAGATGGAATCTACTACATTCATTATTTTTTAGTACACCATTTCTAATTTCAACCAACTAAATGAGGCCTTAGCAAATTCCATCATTTCTCAGAAATAAGTTGACGGTGGTTTTGGTATACAAAGTATGCTATGAGGAAAATCATATTATGCAGATGAAAACAAGTGAATATTGATTGATTGATTAGTAAACTTACAAGCAGCAAGAAGCATGTCATCATGAACACGAATTGCTCCGGACATCACCACCCCGAGACCGAACCCCGGAAAAATATAAGCATTGTTTGCCTGCCCATATTTAAACATTTAAAGCTATTAAAAACAAGGTTTCATACAAGCTTTTGCGTGGGTGAGAGAAAGATTCCACAAACCTGGCTGGGTACATAAACCTTGCCGTTGTATTCTACAGAATCAAATGGACTTCCGCTCGCAAAAATAACTCGACCCTGCAAATCAAACAATTATCAGAAAAATCATTGACAAGAGTGCTGTCGATCCCTTCATCTCATTTACATGGCTGGATGTCAGTAAAATACAATAGGAGAAGAAGAACGTTACATCAGTCCATGTGTAGGCTTCCTCAGCAGTACACTCAGACTGAGAGGTTGGATTTGATAAAGCAAGAATGATAGGTCTCTGCATTTGGACAAAAGATCCATATATGTTTATTTCTCTCCTTCAAAATCAAGATTCAATAATGATAAAAATTTAAATTTTCTTTCTTTAAAAAAAAAACAGGAAATCCAACTTTGCACACCTCATTAAAAGAAGCAACGGTTTGAACAACTTCCTTTGTGAAAGTCTTACCCGCCCCAGATGAACCTACTAGGATAGTTGGTTTTATTGCCTGAGAAAGCAGTACATTCATTAGATAAAATAGTAAAGCTGGCCAATTAATTACCTTAAATTCCGAAATATGCATTAGTTGGCTTTACTTAGGCTATGTTTGGGATGACTTTCTTACTGCTTCTTAAAGCTGATTTCTAATACAAAAAATTTAAGAAGCAGTAAGAAAGTCGTCCCAAATGAAGCCATAGTTTAGGAGTTTCGAACTAAATAAAGAGCATGCACTGTTCTGAAGAGATTTAGAGGTCTCAATTAAAAAGTTGATAAATATTTCAATTTTAACATCACTCGGTTTTTTTATTTTTAAATAATAACTGTAAATGTAATAAAATTTATAGGACGCATATGATACGCTTGTTACACGACCATATACTAGAGTGACGTCTAATATCTTGTGCGGTGATTATCCTTATTAAAAGTACATTATATCTCAGTTGGGTGATAAAAAGCTGTTTATGGCAAAAATGAATTCCGAGATCCTAAGGTTTTTATGAAAGCTCCACACGGATAATCATATTACATGATATTGCAAAATAATGTGAACAAGGAACGACATGGGAAAGAAGTTAATGAAACCACACACCTTCACAGCATCTAAGAGGTTACCAACAGGCTCATGCTCATGTGCCCAAGGTTTCTTGAAGTGCTGAAGTGATTCCTTGCGTGCACTCACGATCAATCCCTACAAATAGAAGAATCGCATGCTTTTTAAGTTAAAAAGATTGAAATAAATGGTAAATCTGAGGTTAAGAAATTGGAAAATATGCTATACGTATTTCAAATAACAAGAGCCAAAAAAAAGAACAAAATATAGAAAAAAAATATATATCAGCGTACAGAAACACACCAAAACACTTATATATATATCAACCCAATTGATGACTACATGCTTTTCCTCCCAAGATAAATTTCACTAAGATTTAATTCTGCAGAACATGTAATCCTAATTTTCTAAATATAAACATGACAAAAGCTTAGAACAACCAAAATATAAAAAAAAATTGTAAATCACCTCTAATGAAATAATCACAAATGTAATAAATTTTTTCAGCTGCAATTAAGCTGTGTAATATATTTTCTTAGGACAAAAATTAAGCTCCATAATATAACCTGAGATATCTCAAATGACTAGAAACATAAATCACTATTTTTTACCTTGGAATCAACAAGCCAAATCTTCTTCCGAGTTTCTTCTATCGGTGCTTGTGTCTGCAAAAAGAAAAAGTTACCAATTCTCAAAAGAATATGATGGACCTTCAAAAATGTAATGATAGGAGAACAAATAAAAGTATCTGTCCGCAAACTTTGAAATACCTGTTTTGACATCTCGAGAGCTATAAGTTCAGCTATGCCAGTACCAGCCTGCAAGCAGCAAAAGCATTGTAAGAAATAAATGACAAAGAAGTAGGAGAGGATGGGCAAATATTGTATCAAATGAATGCAAAAAAAATTATAAAATCCAATGAAGGACTGATAAGAACCATAAAATGAAAGATATGAATAAATCTGAAAATATGCATGTTTCTGAATGAATCGTTAATGTCTTGATGAGACGATGAACATTATATATCATAGTAAATATCCACAAATTTAAAGTGTATAAAGTGACTGACCTCACCGGCACCAAGAAACAAGAAAGTGTGTTCCGCTAAGGTTCCACCAACCAACTTCAGTGCTGCAACAACCCCAGCAAGGACCACTGAAGCAGTTCCCTTAATTAAGGGAACAACAAACAACTACTGTAAGGAGAATATTCTATGGCCAAATAGAAAATATTCTAACAAAATTTTAGGAGAATTATTCCAATGACATGATAAGCAGTATTTCGAAACATAACAATGTTCTCTTATACCTGAATATCTTTATTAAATACTAGTTCCAAACATAACAATGTTCTCTTATACCTGAATATCATCATTAAATACTAGATGGGTGGAACGATATTTCGAAAGCAATTCAAATGCATTATGGTTAGCAAAGTCTTCAAACTGCATGAGCACAAAAGAATTGAGTTTTGTTAGCATTGTACATCAAAGAAAGGACTATAGCGGATATTTTAATGTAGATTCTAATATTCCATCGGGTAAAATAGGAAATCTGTGACATGGCTTAAAATATGCATACCTGAACAAGAACTTTCTCTCCATAGTTTTGCTTAACTGCACGCATGAACTCATGCAGAAGTTCAGAATATTCCTATCCAAAACAAAGAGACAAAATTAGATATTTGAGCAGAATCCATCCAAAAACTTGCTTATGACCAGCTTTCAACTAGTAATCTTGGAAGGAAAACATACCTGACCAGTGGCACGCTTCTGTCTCAACCCAATATAGAAATCGTCCTTCAGTAATTCCACATTGTTTGTACCAACATCAATAGTGATAGGCAAACACTGAAATAATTGAGATTGCAACATTTAAATCCTACAAAGACTAGAAACTTTAACAAGGAAAAAATATAAATCATATTAAAAAAAATTAAATTGGCATCATTGATTGATAAGGATTACTCACAGCAGATGGACGAAGGCCACCTAAAGCAGTATAAAGAGCAAGCTTGCCAACAGGAATTCCCATTCCCTGAATGAATGCAGTTTAATATATAAGGATGCAGGTAAAACTTGCATTTCAGGTAGATAAAATAGTCCAGTACTATGTCATAATAAGGATAAAGTATTACCTGGCAGCCAAGATCTCCAAGTCCCAAAATGCGCTCACCATCAGTAACCACAATAACCTGAATGTTCCTCTGAGGCCAGTTCTTCAACACTTCAAGAATCTTTCCCCTAAACAAACGAATTTGTTACAGCAATAAAAGAATAGAAAATGCTCTACTCTCTAACAAGCATGGTAATCTCATACTTCTCCTTAAGACTGATGTACAGTCCTTGAGGACGCCTAAAGATGCACCCATATTTCTGGCAAGCTTCTCCAACAGTTGGTGTGTAAACAATCGGTAGAAGCTCCTCAACATTATCTATTAGAAGTTTGTAGAAAAGTCTCTGATTTCTCTCCTGTGAAAAAAGATGATAATATTTATAATTGCCTAGTCTTCAAAGGGAAAGAAAAATAATCATTCCAAAATAAATGGATATGAATCTTTTAGATTTTAAAAAAAAAAAAAAAGTCCAATGATAAAAGAAAAAATTGATACCTGTAGATCCATCAAAGCAGTGTACCGTTGTAAAGGGACTTGATACTGACGAAGATTATGCATGATCTTCTTTTCCTGTATAATAGAATGAATGAATAAAATAACAGATGTATTAAGAAAAACTAAAAATGGCTTTGACGTAGAAAGGCATTTATAAACCTGAAGTTCTTGATTAATGGATATTGGAGGCAGAAGTCCTCTCAAGTAGTGGGCATCTCTTTCTTTCTCAGTGAAGGCAAGACCCTTGTTATGATGAGGATCCCTCAACAAAGTGTAGCCGCTAACAAACAATAAAATCCCAATCAATTAAGAGACCAAATTACCTCATTAAAAATACTTTCAAGTGTACTTAAACAACTTTCAATTTATAAACAGAAGACCTATAACAGCATTGATTCAAATTCAAAATTCATCCGTCACTTCTTGGTTAGGATAAGTAGATGGAAACTGAATGTGAATTAATGAAAATATCATATGAGCATTGTATAATAGCCCCATAATCTAAGTTGAAAGCACAACAAAAAAAATAGCTATTTCCGGCAAAATTTTCAACAGGAAATGTCTCATCGGAATCGCCGGCGGAAAGTTCGCCGGTTTGAGAAGCAAATTTTCCGCCATAAAGGGCTCTATATATGTCATTTCCTCCCTTCGCCATTTCATGCGAAACGCAGTCGTAGCCTACCCCTCGGTTACGATCGTCGCCATTCACTATTCTTGGACGGATTCGAATCTTCGTTCTCAAACACATTCCTCCTTTGACTCCTCCGTTGCCGGTCTCATGCATTCATCCATTACCAGTCGTAGTCAAGCCTCCGTTCATTTGTTGTAAGCATATTTATTTGCCTCCTCCTCAAACTCTTCTTGCTTACATAGTGATTAGAAAGCAACTATGGGATTGATTTTACCAAAGAAATTAAAAAATAATTTCCCTACCATTTTCATTTTTGGTTTGACCTTATTCGATGAGTTCATTGTCATTTTTTTAGATTATTCTCTCTTTCCACCACTACATCATGAATTTACTTCCAATCCTTTGTTAAATAGTTCTATGCAAATTGTTCCTAAGGCTATTTAGATGATAAGATTGTGTTCACTAATAATAGTAAATTCCAATGACATAATAATTCACAAATGAATATGATATTGTTTGTGATGCCAAATGAATTACTTTGCATGAAACAAAAATTTATGCCCGAATTTACCAGATTAATATCATATCTTCAATTTGTCAGAGTTGAATCTCCCAAAGATAGGCATATTAATGCAAGATTTAGTCTTTTTTTTTTTTTTGTCTAATGCTTCATGAAACTCTAGCAATTTTTAATATATTTATTTACCTATAGTTCACATTTCTATATTATTTCCATGTTATTGGATACATTTTTATTAGGTGGATTCTACGATGGCGGTTTCTATTTGATTGTTTTCATGTAAGATTTAATATATCACATATGATATCAATATTCTAAATCAAAGAAAATTGATATATAATTGATTGTTATCTATACACACAATTTGTAGGAAGTTTATAAATTCTTTAACAACATCGGCAACATTAGAAGTTGAAAAAAAAATTAAAACTGACTTCCCAAATTGGTTCAATCCTTTGGTATGTATGTTAACTTAAAATTTATAGTCATATGTTGAAAAGTATAATTTTACTGATCCTCCTACTTAGAGAATTTTACTTAATACGTTATTCAGGTTCACAGTCAAGGTAGTAATATTCTAGATAAAGGATTGATAGATCAAGATTCAGGACCAATGAGAATAGTCAAATGTTGGCCAATTTTCGTTGTAAATGATTACATATTCCATATTAAATTGTGGTGTGAAGATCGAAAGACAAAAAATTATGGTGTAAAATTTTGAAAAGATTGAGTTAAAGTTAGAGCAGGTTGGCATTAATAGTGAAGAAAATAGTTAGGCCGAAGCAGTTGGTGAGGAGGTGATATGGCCAAATGGAAGTCAATCAAGTATCGAGTTGTAGTGAAGAGCTGAATATATTTTTAAGATTGTTAGATTTCTTTATTCATAGTTTTAAGACACTTCCTTTTTTTAATTTTTTACAACTCTGCTTATATTCATTTTTTACAGCATTATCTATATTTATTTATTTTTAGTACTTACTTTTTCTTTATTTTGCAGATGGCTTCTAGTGATGAGCCCCCTCATAGGACATTCACGAATATATTTGACAATCCATCCTGCCACCCAAATCGAACCGAGTCCGACCTTACCTTACACCTACATCTGGCAGCCCTCAGTTTCATTCCCAATATCATCGATTTACTTCACCAAACTCTACGCACAACACTCATTTCTATCCCTACTATCCCCCACCATCATCCCAAGGAGTCTCATCCACCTACCCATATCGACCATACACACAGTCATTCCACTACCAACCACCCCCACAACAATTTCTAGGAGGACCGTCCACATTTATGGTAAAGTGACCTGAGGGTATAGCATCACCAAAGATCGATGGTCGCATGCTTATAAAGCATAAAGGCAACACGTAAGTAATGAATGTTTTAGTTTATTATGATGATATGATAACTAATTTTGAAATTTATGTTTTATGTGGCTTTTATACATCAAGGCAGCCAACACATAAGATACAGGACATCAAAAGGAGCAAGTTTGATGCTCTGTATGTATCTTGGAAGAAAATACTTCAGGAAGCTCGAGACATGGGTTCCAAGATTCGAGATTAGAAATCAACACTAATGGTAATCAACTTGCAATTTAATTACTAAAATCCAAATTGTTGTGTTGTAATGCGATATGTAGAAAGATTTCTACTAGTTACTACAATATAATTCAAAGACTACAAAGATTTCGAAAAGCACAAATTGACTAGCCTACGAGACATGTTTACAAATATTAGAAAGTCAGATGAGAGATCATTTTGGAATGGCGAGGGTATGTGGGTTGTGTTGACTAGAACTTGGGCTAGCTCAAATTATAATAGGAGGGATCATAATAGGTTGAACAGAGTTTCAGGCGTTGGAAGCATGGGTAGCATCCTCCATACTAGCGGCTCAATTTTACACACTACGCATATACGACGTTTAGTGTGAATTTTTACATGTTTATCTCACGTTTAATTTTTTTTTGGTTATGCATACTTATCAAAATATATTGCAAAAAGAAGAGTTAGGAAGGGAACCCACTGTTGTTGAGTTGCACATTCATACCCACCAATATTAGAAAGACCTACAATGGGTGGACCAAAGAGAGAGAAAAGCCTTTGTGAGTTTTGAAGCCTGCAATATTAATAGAAGTGTTTTAAATGACACATATATAACGATTATATTTATCTTCTATTTTTCAAGAGGATTATACACGACTTCGAGAGAGTCAAGTTGCAGCTAATGAGGGATCCTCTGTAGGATCAACGGATTATTCCAACTACAATATATGGTCACAGGCAGTATGCAGAATGCAAATTATTAGAGTTTATGGATTAGGCTCATATGTCTATGCATTCGAGAAACATTCCCCTGGTTCATCAAGCTTCACAACAAACAAATAATAGGGGTTAGTTGTCAAAAGGTGGCTTCCCTAACAGCAGAACAAAGTAAGTGCGAAAATCACGAAAATCACAAACAGATATGCAAATGCAACTAAGCAAAATACTGGAGAAGCAGAATAGAATTGGAGAGCAGATCCGTGAAAAACAGCCTGCAAAGACCAATAAGAGTGAAGAGACGGAGGAGGATTAGATCTAGGATACTTGTTTTTTTTTTAATATTTAAGAACTGATGTATTTTGACTGTGGTTTGTATGGTACAGTACTTGATCATCATATAATGCATTTTGAATAATATTCTTCTGAAAATGTTTAACAATTTTACTAATTGAGTTCCTTTATGTGACCGATACATTCTTTGTGGGTTATCGTAGGATAATTAACATGAAATATTTTTTTTTTTTAAGCTACAGGTTTCCAATAGATTTTTTGTAGGAAATCTAATTTGATAACTTTTTAGCTCGATTTGGCGCCGTAATTACCGACGGACTGTAATGCACCGGCACTTCTTCTCAAAGAGGTGTGCAGTGTCCGACACAGCCGACACGGCACGCATCCAATACGCAGAAAACTCATCTAATTAAAAAACCATTAAATACAAATTGGACAAGGGTAACTTAAATATTTTATGAAATTTTTTTAAATATAATTTCTTGTATTTAAAATTTTTATTAATTTAAAATATAAAAATAAATTTCTTATTTCATACTCACAATACCAAATCAATCATCCGCGCTCAATACTTTATTCATCAAATATTCTCATTTTCATTTCTCTTTGGCGGATCACGACTTTGATTTCACAATAATATCTGATGTCATCTCAACATCCACGTCTGACTTTATTACAACATCGACATTTTAAATCATCTCAACATCAAAATTTGACATTGCATTGACATTGATGCTCGACGCTAATAATTTCTACACCCACAACTTGAGAGCTCATCTTTGCCCGACTTCGTATTAACATCAACGACTAGCACCCTCTCAACATCGATGACAGACACCCTCTTGACATCCGACGCTTGATACTTACTATATAATGTCAATGCCCGACTCTCAAAATATTATCGTCTCATTTCTTGATGCCTGATACACGGCATCGATATATGACTCTTGACATCCTAATATTAATTATTTTAAGCGCAAATTCTAGTTAAATGACTTTTATTTCTAAATTATTTTTAATATTATATTATTCAGTTTTTATACACTTTTTTTAAAAATATAAAAATTATAATAACGTGTCAAACCTGGGTTCGCGTCCTATATTTCAAATAATTAATGTGTCTCGTGTGTGTGTCATGTCGAATCCGTGTTGTTGTGTCCACGTCTATGCATCATAGCTGGTGAATTACTAGAGAAATATTCTGTTTGCAATTCCTGCAAAAGATTACGCCGAAATTCATATGGAATCTTAGCCAAAATCTGCCTATACAAATCAACCAAAATCATTTTGGATACCGATGGGGTAAAATGTCAAAAGGAATTTTTTCAAGACATTTTTTTACGCGTGTTTTACCGATGGAATTATTTCCATCGGAAATGCCTATTTCCAAGGATTTTCTTCTTTTCCGGTGGATAATTCCGCCAAAAAAACCTTGAATTCCTGTAGTGCAACTAGGATTGTTAAACATTCGACCTTGAGCTAATTTAACCTAGGAAAAAGAATCACTCAAATTCCTTTAATTCAATATATTCAATCTCAAGATAAGCCAAGCCTTGCTATAAATGAGCTTCATTCGAGCTAAGCATGGATCATTAAGCAATATTTAAACTTGATTGGAGTAAAAAATTAGCTCAATTTAGATTGATTTTCGACATACATGACAAATTTTTAGTCCAATATACAAATGGGCATCCATATATACAGAGATAAATATATCGATAGATTTATAAATGCTTTATGCATTAATACAAATATGGATACACACATGAATAAATAAATTTGATCTTGAGCTATCTCAATTAGATCCAAACTTGACTAAATTCAAATTTCAATTAAGCCAGGCATGATTTATTAGTTGGCTTGTTTACTTCGATTAGAAAATAAAAATGATCCAATTTTCAAACCATTTGATTTAAATTCACATCCTTTTAATGAAAGTAAAAATCTAGGAAAGATAATGTAACAATGGGATGACGGCTGCAAAATTTAAGTTGAAATCAACAATTCAAAAGCAAAAAGGCAGTCCTACATTAGTAAGTCAATGACACAACAATTCAACTAGATTATTTCACGCACAAGAAATTAATTTGGAAAGCCTTTATAGCAAACTAAGGCTTTGTTTGAGGCGGCTTTCTCAATCCCTTTTAAAGCAACTTTTTTGTGCAAAAATTATTAGTTCAAGAAATTTTTGTACTGAAAAGCTATTGTTTGAGATGGCTTTCTTATTGCTTCTTAAAGCAATTTTCTAGTAAAAAATTAAAATTTTTTATCATAAAATTATTTTAAGAACAGTAAGAAAGTCATCCCAAATGAAGTCTAAGACGTTAAGGCTACAAAATTAAATATTTAGGCTTGGTAGGTCCCATCAACTAAAATTTCCTGTAACAACTAACAAACCACCTCTCTATCATCTATTTAGGCTTTGCTTGGGACGACTTTCTTATTATTTTTTTAATCATTGTACTCGAAAACTATTTAAGAAGCATTAAAAAATACATCCAAACGAGGCCTTAATAATCTCATACAGCAAGTTGAACCACGCATAAGCTGCATAAAATACGCCATAAACAACAAAACAAAAAGCGGTCAGAAAAAAAGGCCAATTTTATCAAAAGCATAACCAGCTAAAAAAAACACTGGATCTAATGATTTTAATGGACATAATTTATGAAGATAAAACCTCAACGCAAAAGTTAAAAGACCATAGAAATCATCAGATATTTCATACACAAACTGAATAATAAATTAACAAAAAAAGAAAAAACACCTTGCCAGCGAGACGGTCCAGGGAGTGACGAGCTGCTCCTCCGTCGCCAGATCCTCACCGTAGACGTCCTTAACGCCGCCAGCGACGGCGGATTTGAGATCAAGATCCAGAACTGAAGCCCCTTCCCCTATGGTCTTCTCCGTGGTGCTCGCCATCGAAAAACCGTTTACTTTTCCCTCTGTGCTCTGAAAACTCAAAGGCAGCGAAGAAGAACGACTTTGAAACAAGCTCAGAGTACGACAAACCAACCTCAATTTATGGACCCTCGAGAGCAATGGCTCTTTGAAACAAGCTCAGAGTACGACAAACCAACCTCAATTTATGGACCCTCGAGAGCAATGGCAAAAAAAAAAAAAAAAAAAAAAAGGTACCATTATGGCTTGTGGGTTCTTTCTGGTCCTTTAAAAATTTGCCGACGTCGGATTGGCAATTCATGCATTTTACTTGACCAATTATCTTCAAAATAAAAAGCTTCAACAATTATTGCATAGAGAGAGAGAGAGAGAGAGAGAGAGAGAAGGGGGCTTTACTTTCCTAAACTCTGTTTTCCGCCGAATCCGGCTGTTGCCGGAATAATAGAAAGTCTTAAGGAAAAATAAAAATAGGAAATGCAGCCAAACGCTTCGAGGGGCAGTTTAAAGTTTAAACAGTTAGGTTTTTGTTTGAGACCATTTATTAATTTTTTTTATATTTTTTACATGAAAAAATTTTTTTTAAGCAACTGAAGTCTAAATGGTTAGAAATGATCAGTCATGAGAAATTTAAAGGGCCATTTGGGCATATTTTATATTCCTTTATTATTTTTTGCATCTATAAAAATAATTCTTCTTTTTTTAATATAGAAGAAATTGAATTATACAGCTTCACCTATTGAATAGGGATAGATATTAAAAGCTAGAAATAATCAAAATACTTTAAAATTTTTTAAATGTTGTTATAAGCGAAAAGTATAAATAGTAAAAAAAACATATTAAATAAATCTATTTAAAAAAAATAAATTATTTCTAAATAGGACCTTAACTATTATAAAATTTAATTGACTATAATTTATGTTAATTTTTTATTATGTATAATAATTTGTTATTTTAACTTATGAATTGAAAATAATTGCAATGAAATATTATTTTTAATGCTAATGCCGCACATATCTGCTTGGATGATAATCCACCATGTGTTACAACGTGATTTGTCAGCATCATGTGAACGATAACTAATGCGACTTTGATATGGTGCATGGTAACAACATCATATGCCATGTACGTGGAGGCCAATTCCAATGCAAACGAACAATTTAATTAAGAATTTACAAATACAAGTTACATAACTATTTAATTAATTCTTATTATAGAATGGACCTACAACAATTTGTTTAAATATTGCTTTTGTTGAGTACTAAAAATAGCTTTGGGAGAGAGTCGGAAAGTTTAACTTCTTAGGCTACAATAATGATCCACCAGCACACACAATTTAACAATAAAATTAACAAAGAATAATATATTTTTATGTGAAAATCGCAAAAAGTAAAAGTCGAGGAAGACTTTTATATGTACAATTAAATTTTTATATATTTATATATCTAACATATAAATCTTTATAATTTGTTTGCAATATTATAGTGTCTAAATCACATTATAACTTATATTGTCCATATTTATAAGAGAAATGAATATATTTGAGTTTTTATTGATTTCAAAAACTTAAATAAAGTATGTTTGAAGGATGAGTTCCCTTTACATAGTCCCAAGATAAGGGTTAATATAGCATCTACCAATTATATATATATATATATATATATATATATA